>NC_142943.1:57865627-57873127 GCF_046866305.1 Octopus bimaculoides
TATATTAGCTACCTGAGCTATGTATATATGTATGTGCACGTATGTATGTATGTATGTATGTATGTATGTATGTATGCATGTATGTATGTATGCAAGTACGTATATGTGTATCAACATTATATATATATATATATATATATATATATATATATATATATATATATATATATATATATATATACATTATGTATATAGTTAAATTTGAGTTTGTATGTATATATCCATACACATATGTAAATATATATAATGATATATTTTTATATGAATGTATGTCTACATTTGTGTATGTATGTATATGTGTGTGTTTGCGTTGGTACATATCTGTAGATATATACAAATCTCTCTCTCTCTCTCTCTCTCTCTCTCTCTCTCTTTGTTTATAAATATGCATATATATATGTATACATATATATACGTATATATATATATATTTATGTATAAATATATATATATATATATATATGCATACACAAATCCATATATGTGTTTGTGTTCGTATTTGTGTCTATATGTGTGTGCGCATGCGCCTAATGACTATGAGGTATGTGTATCTTTTAATTAATAGAAGAGGCATCTGTTTGCACCTGTGAGTTTGTGCGTATTTTTCTGTAGATGTGTACGTGCGTATACTGGTTTTTCTCAGTGTATGATCTTACATGTTGTACGTGTATGAGGGATGTGCGTTTGTGTTTGCAGCCGTTATCTATGTTACGAACTACGTTGTGGGATATATACACAGAAAAACGTTTTTATGATTAAAATGGTGGGGGTGGGGGGTGTAAAGTGCGCGCGAAAATAAATATAAACATGAACAACATCAACATCAACAGCAATGATAAAGATATGAATAACAACGAAGAAGATTGTAATAAAAATCAATGAGCACCAACAAAGAGAGCCAAAAGAAACCCAATCTGATACAAATAGCTGCCGAATCTATTCCAGATCTTAGCTTGCTGTCTCAAGTAAATGAATAGGATTCAGGATGAAATTATTTCTTAGTAAAGAGGTAAACGGGATTGTTTGGGCTCTAATTTCCTTGATCATAGACCTAGTGGTTTATTTTTGATGCGGAGGGTTAATCTAACTAGGGCCACTTTGCAAGAACATTTCAAGCAGATTGAGAAATTTTATAGAGAAAGGAAGATGGCACGTCCTGAATTAACCCCTTAGAAGAAAGCAGTACGTTAAGCGACTGGCAACGATTTGCTTATCAGGAAGTAACAGACACGTTTTCTTAATCGGATTGTAACAGGCGATGAGAAATAGGTAATCTATGTCAACAATAAACGTAAGGAGTTATAGCTATTATCAAACGAAAATTTATTTCTGATACTCAAGGTAGAACTACACCCCAAAAAGTTGTTGTTGTGCGTTTAAAATTACCTTCTACTTTCTCGGGTCACGCCGATTCATAAGGGCCGGTTTCCCAGAATATAAATTCCCCACCTCGACGGGAAGCTAGTCCATCTCAGGATTATTCATGTTTGGCAGTAGTCTGGAGCAATGTGAAATAAAGTCTTTTGCTCAAGAACATAACGAGTCGTATGGTCCAGGAACCGAAACCGCAATCTTAAGATCATGACTTCAACACCCTAACCACTAAGCCATGTGATTGCACATGCTGTGTGTTAGGTGAAATACAGTAGGTATTGTTTACTTTGAGTTATTTTTACGAGGGCTGAAAATCAATCAAGTTTTGTTCAAAAAACAGCCTGTTCTAGTCAGCAGAAAGGCAATTATTTTTCAACATAAAAATACAAAACTTCATAGGAAATAAATTTTGTACCTGCAAAAAGATACAATCATGGATTATCCATTCAAGGTAATTCGAATTTGGAATGAACTTTCTAGTTTTTTCGTGGAGACGAGAGATAAACCATAGAATTTTTTTTTTAATATTATTAAGTTTGTCCGTGTAAGTTATTTGTCGAAATTCGCTCGCTTATCTTTAAAGATCTGAATGTATTTTGGTTGTCTGAAAGTGTGATTATTGTGAAATTTATACGTCTTAACTGTTAAACTGATATAATATTCAATTATTGACATATTTATAGGGACACATCAATGCAGCAGACTATAGAGCTTATCATTCATCTATAGTTTAGGTAATATGAATCAGGGCTAAATTTATCACGTCATTAAATTGTATAACGGACAGTTCGTTTATTTTGGGTAATATTTGACAATGTTTTCGCTAAGTTGAGTCCATTTGCATGTCTGATTTTTATATAAAGATTCCACCGATACTTGAGGATTAGTGACTATTTGAGGATTGCTGAAGTGTATTTTTACTTGATTTAGAAATTTTCTCGTGATTCAGCTGCTTCAAGAATAGGAGAAGTAATAGATAAAATATTTTCTGATATTTCTCTAGGAAAATTCTAGTTGTTTCTCTTACTGTAAAGACCACTTCGTGACAGATCTTCGTTTAAATACATTTATCTTCCTTACATGAGGTGCTACATAACAGGGTACTAAGCTTTCGATGTAATTATTTTTAAACATAACTGCAATGCAGTACAAATTCCTTTTCCTTATGCTGCAAATTTTCGTTGCGCATGTTGTTTAGATTATATATATCTGTAATTAACGGCTATCGTATTGTCAATAAAATTGCTTGCTTTAGCTTATACACTCTATGAGTTTTAGCTTCAATCTTTTGAAGAGACGAATGAGATGTTTTGTAAATCTATATGTGTTAGATATAAACATTGCAGTTCATTAGATGTTCATATTACGTTATGATAAAATTTTACCTTCTATTAAAAGTGTCGTAGTGATATAAGCCATTAAGTCTAGCGTAGAATATATGCAGGTAAACTAACACGCATGGCTCGGGTGAATCTTCCGAACCCATGCTTAAATGAAAGGCATAATTACTATATACGCTCAAATACTAATTACCTTATTATTATTGTGTTCAGTCCAAGTCATCCTTCATTAGCAATGCCTATGATCAAAAGCAGATCTCATTCGTGATCTTTCCTCAGATACAGGGTTACGTAATGAAGTAATATACCCTCTTATTTTTTAAGACAATGGGTGCAATATGAAAACGTTGGCAGCTATTTTTCACATATAGTTCAACAACAACTTCATAGTCTCATAGTTCCTATAGCTGCAATTATGTCTACTGTAGCTATTTCGCTCCCAGATGATCTCTGATTGGCCATATATTATTAAAACCAGATCCCGCCATTTGTCATGTTAAGTTGAAGTTGATTTGACTGTTATTTGTAACTGCTAGGGAAGCATACTCATTTGGACCTATTCGGTTCTGGCTCTAGCTGTACATCTGCCAAATAAAACGATGTAAAGCACACTGTCACCATTCTTTCGTTGATTATTATAGATTTTTACAAATTTCTTTGAGAGAAATTACAACTACTGCTAAGACGTTGAGCGCACCATGAAGATTTTCTCCGTTGTGTGTGCAACGTGTGAAACACATTTCTTTATACAACGTTTTCTTATGTATTAGGATCTCCGAAAATTTTCGAGGAAGTTGTAGTAAGGACCAGCGTTTGTCGGGTGCTAATGTCTTAATAATTAATTGGTCTAGCTGTAAATCAGCCTCACTGTATCATCACGTGTACCTGAAGGTCAATATAAATTACTTCCTTGCTATTTACTTCCGGATGCCTACTACATGTCCGATATGTGGCCAGACGTCTCGGAGAGAACATTTACACTTGGACTCATCCTCAAACTACTCTCAACTTAATATTAATGTCAAAAACATTGGATTATATCGTCTGCATACAGTATGAGAAAATACAGGGATGGTCGTGTTTGAAATTTATTGCTGACTACTTGAAAGAAATGTCAACATCAAAAGGGCTGACTTTGACCTAAACAACAAGAAACACAATGACTCTCCGTAATCGATGCTTCACTAAAGAATAGCACATTACATCTTTTCTAAACTTATGCACGTATCTATGTACATATGTGTATGTATGTACGCATGCATATATGAATGCATGTGTGCGTGCGTGCGCGCGTGTACACGATGGCAAGTATATATATATATATATATATATATATATATATATATATATATATATATATATACTTGCCATCGTGTACACATCTTCACATAGACAACAAATTTCACAACACGTCCACATAGAAGAATTTACATAATCACACACGCATTCCCTGATACCTCGGCACGTATGTATAGGTACGTTTGAATGAGCATCTATGAATGTGTGTACGTGTGTGTGTGCGTCTGTGTGTGTGTGCATGTGTGTGTGTGTGTGTGTGTGTGTGTCGGTGTCGGTGTGTGTGTGTGTGTGTGGTGTGTGTGTGTGGTGTGTGTGTGTGTGTGTGTGTGTGTTGGTGTGTTGGTGTGTGTGAGTGTGTGTGTGTGTGTTTTCTAGTTCTTATGAAGGTGTCGCTGTGATATGATAGCGTGAGTGTTGCTTTCCGCCTGTGTCTACTGAGAGAAATGAATAGAAAATCACACTTTAAAGTAATTCCAGCGTAGCTCTTGCCACCTTCACAGACAGCCATGTTGCTTTCGCCGCCGATTGGCAGCTAAAATGGCGTACTGAAATCAGATCTCGCCGCCAAAATAAATAAATAGAAATTTTTTAAAAATTAAAAAATAAATCTAAACATATATAAAGAAGAAATAACGAATATATATATATTCGTTATATATATATATATATGTATGTATGTATGTATGTATGTATGTATGTATGTATGTACGTTCGTATGTATGTATATATGCATGTAAAATTTTTGAAAAGAAAAAATAATGTAAAATAACCTACGAAGAATGAATAAATATTTTTCCCCTTTTAAAATATTGATTTTTATTTCACAACAATGTTGTTTTATTTCTTTACTCTGTTTTCTTTTACGTTTTACTTTCTTCCTTTCTTTCTTTCTTTCTTTCTTTCTTTCACGTTCTTTCTTTTCTTCCTTTTCTATTCGCTACTGACTTTTATTTTATTTTATTTTATTTTATTTTTATTTTTATTTTTACTTCGTGTACAAATTAAATTCTCTGCTAAAAATTTGTAAATAAAAATGCAAAAAGAAAAAGAATGAAATAAACAAAAAAATTAAAAGCAAACAAAAATGCAGAAAAGTAAATTAAACCGTGAAAAAAAAATAAAAGACCCGTACATGGAAAAAGATAAAAACAAAAAAATTCAAATAATAATAATAATAATAATAATAATAATAATAATAATAGAAAACATTGTTCAACGATTATTAATAATTAGAAATGACGTGAAAATAAAGTTAAATAGGTTCAAACGATCCTTAAATTATTGAATGTTTCAAATCACCGCTTGAAATATTCATGTCTTTAAGTCAAGTCAAGTGTTGGAAATGGTTTAACATTTAGTTACAAGGATCTCTAAAAACAAAATATTAAAATAAAAATAGAAAATAAGAACCTCTTGGTCCAATTACAGTGAAGAACTTGCTGGCCTCCAGGATCAACTTTGGCAAACACACTCTTGCCTGCAAGCACTGGCATCATTTTATTTATTTACTTTTTTTTTCTAAATTTAATTTTATTCTTATGTTATTTTTATATTTTTATTGATTATTTCAGTTTAACAGATTTTCCGCCAGCTGGGATTTCACACAACCGCCATTGATAGTCAATTTAACAGACTTATGCATCTCTATGTAAGCTTAGACGCCTGTCTGTACATATGTCTGTTTATACGTGTGCATGTGTATGTGTGCATAGGTTAATGTATCGCTCTGTCTGTGGGCGAAATAAGTATACATACATACATACATACATACATACATACATATATACATATATATGTGTGTGTGTGTGTGTTTGGGTGTGTGATTGAACGTCTGCATACAAATGTCTAGTAACTTTGTAATTATGTACAGATGTGTATATGTGTGCGCACATACACACACACTTGCACACACATATATGTATATACACATATAGTGCACACAAATACATATATACATTCATATATATATATATATATATATATATATATATATACAGGAATATATATACATATACAATTACACACACACACACACACACACACACACACACACACACACATACACATGTGTGTATGTGTGTGTGTCAGTATGAGCATGTGTATATGTATGTGCTGTTGTGTTGGTACACAGAAAAACGCCTGCACGCATGACAATGAACAATGGTTAGGTTGGATGCATGTATGTGTGTACAGGCGAACACAATGCTGGAAGCATGGGTGGACAGATGGATAAATAACTGATTGAATGGTTGGCTAGGTGAATGGATGGACGATTATCTAAATTTATGAATGAATCAATGAATGTATCAATGCACAACTGAAGGTTGGCTGGGCTGATGGCTGGCTAAACAAATGGTTAGTCGGAGAAGATATGAATGACCGCATCGGATGTATATGTGTGTGTTTAACTGAAATATGAGAGCATGTATTTGGTTATACGCTTGTGTGTGCGTTTGTGTATGTGAGTATGTGCGTCTGTCTATGTGTAGATGTGTGTTCATGTGTGCCTGAAGACATGTGCGTTTGGATGGACGCATGGATGCATCGATGTAAAATTGAAAGTATGAATTCGAAACCGAAGGGTAGTTGGATTGAGAGAAAACTGGACGAGTGGCTGGACAGATAAAATATAAATGACATTATTGAGTAGTAAGGGTAGGTGTATGATTGAATCCATATATGAATGGATGGTCGATGAGTAGATGGATGATGGGATGGATGAATAAAATGGAATATAGTAGAGTAGATTTAGAATTTATGAATGAAACAAGATAGATTTGAATGAAATATAAGGTGGACGTTTCAGTGAAATACAAAACAAAAGAAATCATATAACGATAGAATATATTTGGATACAATCTAGGTTGATGCGTGTGAAAATATGCAATAATATATATTTGTATTTTGTATATATTTTCTGGTATGTATTTACATACATGTAAAGTAAATTCAATATACAAATGTACATATATACTGAATCTTAAACATTGGGAAAATCTCTCACATACATAGATACACGCATACACGCACACAAACAAATACACACATATTGATTTCAAATTTTGGCACAGGACCAGTAATGTCAGGGAAGGGCGTCAGTCAATTTCATCGATCCCAGTACTCTACTGATACTTATTTTACTGACCCTGAAAGTATAAAAGGTAAAGTCGACTTCAGCGAAATTCGAACGTAAAGATAGACGAAAAGCCGGTAAAGATTTCGCCCGACGTGGTAACGATTTTGCCTGCTTACATGAGGTTGGGCACAAATAGCTCGAAATCGTAAGGTCTGATGATTTTGTCGTCTGCTACAAGATGGTATGGATCAGTCCCCTACTTGGGGTGTATATCGGGTGCAGACTGCATCGAAACCCACTGAATGTGGATTCTTCTGGGGTTAAAAATGGTAGTCGGTTCCTAGAAAAACGTCGGTTCATACAGAACAAGCATATTGATGTGACGATAAACATTACTACTCTCTCACTATC
>NC_142943.1:57878127-57880627 GCF_046866305.1 Octopus bimaculoides
AAATCTGATTTGAAGGAATTTTAACTTCTATTTCTCGCAGTTCTAATTAGTACAAACGACTCCCTTCTAGTTTTCGTAATAGCTGTTGATTTTGTAGACACATGTATGGTACTCAATTGTTATTGCTGCTGCTGTCGTTGAGCACAGTGTGCAAACAGATTAGCTAGTTACTACACGTATATAGTATATGCTATACTGAATGAACAATTCTGGGACGTGTTATACGCAACGTAGTCTCGGATATATAAACAATATTCAAGATGGAATTTCCAGAAAAATAGGTTAAATCTGCCAACAAATCTTTATCCAACATATCTACATAAAGTATTAATCTCTGAAAGCATTTTATATATTTTACTTCTCAACGCAGTGTTTGAACGACTCGAGAAGAACGACCCAGACGAGACTATTTAAACTGTTAGAAACAGCAGTCTAAAAGGCGAGCTGGCAGAAACGTTAGCGCGCCAGGTGAGATGCTTAGCGGTATTTTGTCTGCCGCTATGTTCTGAGTTCAAATTCCGCCGAGGTCGACTTTGCCTTTCATCCTTTCGAGGTCGATTAAATAAGTACCAGTTACGCACTGGCGTCGATATAATCGACTTAATCCGTTTGTCTGTCCTTGTTTGTCCCCTCTGTGTGTAGCCCCTTGTGGGCAATAAAGAAATTAGAAACAGCAGTCTAAAACTACTTAAAATACCATACTAACATGGAAACGAATAAGAGGTATTTGACAGTTTATGTAAAGAAAAAGGAAAAAAGTAGGCACCATGTTTGTAATACCTTCACTTAAGGGGCAATTCAATGATCGTCGACTTGCGAATAAACGACGACTACAATAACATAGATACTTCACATAGTATATATAAATATATATAAATATAAATCACTGGTAATTTCTATTCTACTTGCCATGGATTATCATCAAACATTCTCCTTTAGAATTGATAATAGACCTGGCCTATAACATTATTATTTATTTGATCATAATGCGAATCTACTTCACTCTGATACTTCTTTCATTTCTAACAAACTAGCAAGTGCTAATATCCTCGATTGGTGGGTATGGTCCTTCGTTTTATATTTTTCTGGTTTCTACCTTGCTTATGGAATCCTTACTCAATATCATGATCCACATGCTTGGCTAATCTAGACACGGGTATAAGCGACTCTATCTGTGTATATTCTCTGTCCAAAATAAATGTTTTTTTTTTTTTGAGTGATGCCAAATATTTTGTTTTTCATTTTACATTTCAACCTATAGATAGATAGATAGATAGATAGATAGATAGATAGATAGATAGATAGATAGATAGACAGACAGACAGACAGACAGACAGACAGACAGACAGACAGACAGATAGATATATGTATGAATGCATACATGTATGTATGCATGTATATTCCATATTTTTATACTTTACATACGCGAAGTATACACCTAGTTTTGTATTCATATACATCTCGTCTGCGTCCTATCTTCTGTTTTGCTCTGTATTGTATCGAGGCTTCAGTTCTTCATTTCTCCCAATACTTTTGAGCTATTAGCATGTAATTTTATAGATATTTCGCCGCAAATTCTAGTGTTTTTAGATTAGATTGAGTCGCTGTTTGAAGACAACAACTAATGTTGCTCTTACAATTCAAATTTGAGGGTAACAAAGAATTCTTAGGTTACTAAGCGTATAGAGAATAGAATGCCAACTCACTTATACGCTATTTGCTAATTGCTGTAGCTTACGTTTGTGCTACATGACCCTGTCTTCTTAACTTATAATTATAGATCATATACTTAATCGTATATGCCGATGGTTTTATAAGCACATTTTCCTACCATTCTCAAAAACAATGGTTTTCATCTATATCAGATGCGTATCATGATTGTTATAAAAGGGTGTGCTATAGTGCTCAATATATTTCTACCATAAGTATAACTAAAAGATAAAGAACACAATAAGCAAAAGAAACCAAAAAGTTCTCTACTCTATTTCTATGTATAATACGACTTCAACCTGATTTATCTATCTTTCAAATGTGCATTATTGGCTTTGAAAATAAATTAGCAGATTATATTATTATGATACTGCAAGAAGAGAATTATTATATAGGAAATTTCACATCTTTTGAGAGTGCAACGCAGTAATCTAGTCCTTCCCCACCAGATTATTTAGGCTGAAACTACATCAAATGTCTACAAACCTGGTCGTAAAGGAGCAAGTTAAAAATCTTGTCCATTGTTATTCTCCGTGTTAAGCAACAGCACAAAATATGAGATAAACCCATCCACCCTCATAATCTACAACAAAAATATTATGAAAAAAAATTAACAAAATCTTCCTGAATCCACATCTTGCCTTGAATAGGGAAACGACACATGCACCTCTCATGCATATTTGTATATATATGTTAGAATATATATATATATATATATATATATATATATAAAATGTCTCTCATAATACGATTTTTCGTAGAGCGACGACCTGACGATAAGCAAGCGTAA
>NC_142943.1:57890627-57893127 GCF_046866305.1 Octopus bimaculoides
TCTCTCTCTCTCTCTCTCTTTATGAATATAAGCAAGGAACAGAAACACACAGAGATATAAGCACATACATACACAAGCACATACGCACACATACATACATATATATATATAAACTTATACATACATAACGTGTATATAAGAATATATTTGTGTTTATGCGTGTTTTAGTATATTTTTAATATGAAAATATATAAGATAGAAATATAGTTGAAACCTAAGTCGTTTATTGTTTATTTCAGTCCATCTCTGTAAGTGCAGAAGAGACTGCTCTGCTCAAATTATTGGTTTTATTGTCATCCTCGAAAAAAATTGCGTGCGTTAAAAACTGCATCAAATATTTCGCGCGTATAATCCCGATTCATGTCTAAGTTCCAATTTCCATATTGTCAACAGGATACTCTCTGATCTCATGTTACTTGTCACTGGAGACGTAGATAACTTCTTTAGTGATAGACCGAAGGAACAATGAAATGAGCCCATAAAAGACAAAACGGAGATTTGCATTGCAAAGAATAATAATAGAATATTTACAAATGGCTCTAAACTGCTTTTCTGCAAAAAATGAAAAATAAGTATTCTCTAAAATTCATTAACCTTAATTTTACCAAATTTATCTTAACTGAACACATCTTTTATTATAAATAGTGTTTCGAACTTAACACTATTGATTTAAGTAGGACTTCCCTTTAAATGTAAATCGAACGAAAGCTGCAGCTAAAGAGATTTGAGGAGTCGAAATGCCTATGCGGATTTATAACGAAACAATACTCTTTAGATTAATGCAAAGTAGATAAACGCTGGCTTTATTTCTGTTTTAATCTCTATGTAAAAAAAAATACACAAGCTTCTTTCCTTACAAGAAGTAAAGGAATCTGGGTGCCTATTGTGCGTAAATTTTGATTTTTAGTGAATTCTAGCTCTGTTAAACAAGTTAAGGAAATTTATACAAAAACGCCAAGGGCAAAAGAGGAATGTGCAGGGATGAACTAATTAGAACAAAGTGCTTTTATAAAATTAATGCAAGCTTTAATACAATTTTGGTATTATAAAATCATCACCTATAATGTGTGATTTATACAATCGAATTAGCGCTACTACGGGCTAGTTGTGCCTTATATCATTAATTAGATAATTTATTGTTTATTCACTGATATAAATGCATATCATTATATATATATATATATATATATATATATATATATATATATGATACGTATATATATATCATATATAATATACAAATGTATAAAATATATAATATATATATGTATAATACAAATATATATGATATACATATAATATATGTTGTACATATATATATATAATATATGTATGTATATATGTACAGATATAATATATATATATATATATATATATATATATATATATTATTTATTTTTTTATTTATGTGTTTCAGCCAAGTGGCTGCGGTCATGCTGGTGCACCACCGTGATTTTCACGTTCCTCGCATGGCTCTTCTCCCCCACCTGACATGGTCCAATCAAGAGTTTTGATGACACATCTGGTGTATAAGAGAATTTGACATAGCTGCACTAAACTGCGTCTCATTACGAGCCATTGGTTCGTCTGGTACCGTGGAGAGGAAAGTGTCAAGTTTTGTCTTGAAGACCTCCTATCCATGTCTTGCATGTCTCTCAAATGTTTTGGCAGGGCATTGAAGAGCTGAGGTCCTCTGAAACCGAGGCTGCTGCAGTATCTCGTTCTTATGTGAGATGCAGTGGACGGTACCTTTGGCACCATGCAGTGTATATAAATAATACATATCTGATATATATATATAATATATATACATAATATATATATATAATATATATACATAATATATATATATATATATAATATATATACATAATATATATATATAATATATATATATGTATATATATATATATATATATATATATATATATATATATATATATATATATATATATATATATATATATATATATATATATATAATAGATATATATCATATATATATAATAGATATTTACTATATATATATAATATATATTTATAATACATATAATATATATATATATATATATATATATGTTATATATAATATATATATATTATATATATATTTCTTTTTTCATATATATATATATATATATATATACATATATGTTATATATACATGAATATAATGATGTATACTATATATACATGAATATAATGATATATATACTATATATATATGCATATATATCTAAATACATTATTTATGTCTGTGAATAGTCTAGTCGGAAGAATATATATGGTTCTAACCACACCAATATTTACTACCTGCAACTCGATCAAAATCTATATAATTCTATATAACATGCGCATGCTCTGCGGTGACCTTACGGATCTTGTCTCCAATGTGTTTTATTGTAAAACTTAAAATACCTTTATATTGATTCCGAATGCACAGACATATATAAATACGTAGGCCCATATATGCTTATGTCCATGTATATGCTTACGAACA
>NC_142943.1:57898127-57925627 GCF_046866305.1 Octopus bimaculoides
GATCTCGGCGGAATTTGAACTCAGGATGTAGCGGCAGACGCAAAACCGCTAAGCATTTCGACCGGCGTGCTAACGATTCTGCCAGCTAGCCGCCCAAACAGACTAACAACAGCAAGGCAAAGACAACTATTCGCACACAAAATTTTTTAAACCCCCTCCCCGATTCCACTTTCAATACTGATATAACAGACTTAACAAGGGACACTGAATGAGGTCGCTCGTTCTTCCGGTAGTTTTAGAATAGGACAGGATAAATAAGGTAGTACAGTTCTATATTTAAGAGACGAGGAATTATGTACATTATTTACATTATTTTCATTTGACGGATATTTGTCATCTTGTTTGTTGTTAACACAACGTTTCGGCTGATATACCCTCCAGCCTTCATCAGGTGTCTTGGGGAAATTTCGAATAAGAAATAATGTAAATAATGTAAATAAATAAGGTGGTTCTTGAGTTTTATGTCAAATATGAAGGCATTTCAACATAGGTTAGATCATCTAGCGCCGATCTAGGCATTATCAGTTACAAAACGAAAAGAAGAAGAAAAAACACAGGGAAAACCGGCTCGTCACAAACGTAGAGTTTTTTATCCACATCTCTTACATCCCTGTGATAATGGATTTTCTGCTATATATGAAAATTACGAGTAAGTCATAACAGGGATGCCTTCGATGATAGACCTGTATCATCAGGGCTGATGTTGGGGTCTAACAACCACATTGACAACAACAACAACAACAAACAGACAAAAACTAGAAAAATAACAGAATCGATTTCGTCTTGAAAGAAGTAGCGTCAGCTCCATTTTACTAGTGAAACGCTTTGCTTCTGTCCGAGACTACAATACCAACATCAATGCAATGAATGAATAACTGAATAAATAAATTAACATCAACTCTTTCCAAACTATGTCTGTCCCTGTACGTATGTGCGTGTGTGCGTGTGTGCGTGTGTGTGTGAGTGTGTGCGCGTGTGTGTGTGTGTGTGTGTGTGTATTTGTGTGTGTGCACGCGTGAGTTTGTCTGTCTGTGGCTGCTTGTGTGTGTGTGCGTTGAGTGTAATGGCGTTAGGTAGATGTATTCCGTATTCCATGAGAGTTAAACGTTTCCTGCTATGCATTTATACATACATACATGTATATATATATATATATATATATATATATATATATATATATATATATATATATATATATATATATATATATATATATATGCATCTATGTATATATGTATGTATGAATATGTATATACATATATACAAATATACATATATATATATATATATATATATATATATATATATCTACACACATAGATACATACACATAACTACATACACACACACACATACACGCTCTCACACATATATATGAGTATATGTATACATATATATATATGTGAGTATGCATGTATATATATATATATATATATATACATATATATATATATATATATATGTACATCTCTATATGTATAGCCATATATACATATATACTTATATATATGTATATATATATACATAGATATAGATATATAAATACATATATATACATATATACAAATATATATTTGTATATCTATCTATCTATCTATCTATATATATATATATATATATATATATATATATATATATATATATATATGCATACATGTTGTAATAGTAGTGGTGGGTGGGTGGGTGTTGAGGCTGGTTGGCTGGCTGGTTGGTTGGTCGGTTGGAGGTTAATACTGCAGTTGAGATTTTAGTTTCTTTTATCCGTTTGAACTATCAAAGGTTTCATACGAAACGCTCTAATTCCTAGTCAATGTCCCGGCAACTGTTAAATTAAAGCTAGATTAATATATGGCTGCTTTCTTAAATTATTCTATTGCTGTTTTCATTCTTCTTGCCTACCAGGTTACATCCACTTGTAATATCTTCTTCGTTTTGGTTATTTTTTATTCTTTCATCACAATCATCGTCATCTTCATCGTCGTTATCAACGTCGTCATCATCATCATCATCTTCATCATCATCATTTTCCTCTTCTTCTTCTTCTTCTACTTCTACTTCTACTGTTTCTTCTTCCTCTTCTTCTTTCTTCCTTTTTGTTTTTTTGTTTTTTATTTTGTTTTTGGTCTTCCACTTCCGTTTTCTAATTCTGTTTCTCCTCCTTCACCTCTTCCTTCTCCTTATTCTCCTACTCTATGTAACCCCCCACCCCCCAGCCCCCACCCCATCATTATTCATCTCCCACTTCTGACAATTTCTTCATCTCCATATTCAAAATCAACTTCCTCTCATCGTCACCAATCGTCATCATCATCATCATCATCATCATCATCATCATCATCATCATCATCATCATCAACATCATCCTCATCATTGCTATCATCATAAACATCGCCTCCACCAACATCCTCTGCAGAAACAGCACCAACATTAGCAACACCATCAACACCACCGCCGCCGCCGCCACCACTACCGCCAATATGATGATGATAATCATCATCATCATCATCATCATCATCATCATAATCATCATCATCATCATCATCATCATCATAACCGTTACTCTTTTTTTCTTTTTCATCTTTTTCCACACCTCTTTTTCATTCTTTTTTCACCACGCTAAATCATTTTTGTTAGGTTTTATTGTGTTTTTCACGCATACGTACATAGAAACACACATACAAGCATACCTACACGCTCTCATACATATACATATGTATATCTATCTAAGTGTGCACATGTGCATATACATACATACATATATATATATATATATATATATATATATATATATATATATATATATATATATATATATATATATATATATATACATATATTTCTCTTTTGGTATTCTGTAATTTCCTATTTTATATATTGTGTTGTGCAGCGAATATATTATTACATAGAAGCCACGGTTGACAAAACCTGCAAGCATGTGAACATATCCATTATAATCACGCATATATTATATTATATTATATTACAATATACATACATATATACATAGACATAAATATATATACACACACATATATATATATATATATATATATATATATATATATATATATATATATATATACATGTAATATATATATATATATATATATATATATATATATATATATATATATATATATATATATATATATATATATATATATACATACAATATATTTACGTAGAGACAAAGAACGGATAGACATCAATAGATTCCAATACATGTAGTGATGCGCACAAAGCTTATTATGTATGCATGAATGCATTATATATTCATAAAGATGTCCACGTTGGCTTTTTAAGTTTGCTTGCATCTAAATGCAGAAGATCTATAAGATATCCGTAATTTTATTTGCTAATTTTGCTTAAGCTTAGCCAATTACACAATTTTTTTGTTTTTGATTCACTTTGTTATTTTAGCATTTTCTACAGGTATATCCTATGGTATTCTCACTATTTAATTGCTCTGAGTGTGAGGCAAGGCGAAGGCAAGTCGTGTATAATGCAGACAAAATGTTCAAAGCATACCGATCCATAGCCGAAGTCTTCATTTCGATTCCCGTTTCAATATCTTTCGCTGCATTTACCAAGCTAACGACCCTGGAGTAGGAATAATACTAACAGCATTTAGCAATTTTTTTTTTCTTTTGTATTTCTATTCCACTCATATCATGCATTCATGACAGATACTTTTGATCACAAGAAACAAGCATTTTACTGTATGCGTGGAAATTGCTTGGTTAAATCAAATATTGTAAATTACATTTCAGTGTGTCGAACCTAACAAAGGACATGGTTTCAGTTTCGTTTTCTGTTTAAGACAAATACGAATTTATTGTTTGATTTCAATTCCTAACGTAGGCAAGTTTATGTTTTATCCTTTCGAGCTCGTTGAAATAAAGGACTACACAAGTACATTTAATTTTCCTTCGATTCTCTTAGATATGAATGGAATAATAATAATAATCTTTTCTACTATAAGTACAAGGCCTGATATTTGGGGAAGAGATAAGTCGATTACATCGACCGCAGTATTCAATTGGTACTTGATTTATCGACCCCGAAAGGATGAAACGAAAAGTCGACATCGGCGTAATTTGAATTCAGAACGTAACGGTAGACGAAATACAGCAAAGCATTTCGCTTGGCGTGCTAACGATTCTGCCAGCTCGCCGCCTTGGAATAATAATAATGATCGTTTCTATTATAGACACATGGCCTGAAATTGGCGGGGAGGGAGACAGTCGATTATATCGACCCCAGTACTCAACTGCTACTTAATTTATCGACCCTGAAAGGATGAAAAGGAAAGGCGACCTCGGCGGAATTTGAACTCAGAACATAATGGCAGACGAACTACCGCTAGGTATTTCGCCTGGTGTGCTAACTATTCTGCCAGCTCGCCGCCTTGGAATAATAGTCATAATGCAAGACATTTTCAAACGGCGCTGGAGAAGCTACGTAGATACTAACTACATATCGGAACATTTCCGGTTCCAATGCACCTTTCGACTTCTTTGTCATCAAACTATATTTCTAACAACGGAATTGGATGCAAGACAAAAACAGCGGTGTAGATGTAAAATTTCTTAACAATGCAAAAACAAAACATTTATACGTAAATCGAAAATGATGAAAGTTCGATTTGTAGCTCTAACTTACTTTTCTTCAGTTATAATACATTTAGTTGGGAAAATAATGTGCAGCTTATTTTCTCTTGCTTCTTCCAATGAGGAAAGAGAGTACATGTTATGATTATACTAGTCTTCCACTAACCATGAGTATATACGTACGTGTGTGTGTGTATTTATGTAGCTTCGGTTTCTCCATCTGAGAAGGCCTAAAGAGCCAGAACACGGTCTGAGAGTCCTCTGGGGAGAGATACTCTCATAAATGGAGTTTTTACACCTTTTCCCAAAAGCAGGAATTTATTTTTTCCACATTAACTGCATGAATTTGCCTTCAGAGGCTGAAATATGTCACAAATGTGTTTTGAGTCTCCAAAAGTTCGTTTATTCTTCATCACTATTTAGTCTTGATACCAATGTGTTTATTCTGACCAGGCGGTCCGCGAGCGTAACTCAGTCATTAATATTGAATCTGCTCGAGTTATTTCTCTTTGGTATCTTCTAAATAGCCAGGAACGTGTCTGTGAGTATGCTGAGGGTAGACATCGAACACATATGGTGTTTTAAATGTTTTACCATAAGCGAGAATATTTTCTCCACGGTCGCCGGCATTCCGTCGGTCACGACGATGGCGGATGATCCAATCAACGAAACAGCCTATTCGGGAAATTAACGTGCAAGTGACTGAGCACTCCACAGACACGCGTTCCCTTCATGTAGTTCTCAGGGTCATTCAGTATAACACAGAATATGACAAGGATGACACTTTGCCAGCCGGGTGGACTGGACAAAAGTTAATTAAAGTGTCTTGCTGAAGGACACAACGCACCGACAGGGACCGATCTCACAACCTTACGATTATACGCCAAATATCACTGACCACGATGTCACTTGCCTCCACGGCAACTGCAGTGAATCTACCTTTAGGAGATAAAACCACCTGAAAAAGAAATTCATAATGCAGTCATTCTTTGGAAACCGAAACTCATTCGAACGAAGTTATTTTTTGCAGAGAGGTACCCGGGTTGTTTATCCGGGTGGTTTATCCGGTGGTTTATCTGGAATTTGTAGGAAATTTTCGTCCAGGATCCGTTCGAATATTATGAAATCTTTCTCTTCTCTTGGGTGTCTTCACATGATGTTAAAGCGAGTAGAGTCAGTCTACATGAAATTGATCTATCTTAGCGTTGTGATGTGATGCGAGCATGGTTTTGGTAGAGGATGGTTAGAACGGGGACCGAGACTTGGGTGCATTTTAGAGTTGATGCCAGCATCATTTTGACAGTGCTTTTGGAATATTTCCCACATGATGCGAATGATATAGCGCTCGTAACGGAAAAAAATTTTGAATTTCTCCAGGCGATTCCAATAATCAAGACACATACTATCGTATATTTTTCTTGTGATCGATCCCTGGGTCGCCAGCTTTAACGAACGTTGTCAGTGAACAGGTCGCGGTCTCAAAGCGACGAATATATTTTGACAAATTAAATTTAAATGTTGAAGTGAATCTAACGGATTTTGTGTGTTATTTTAAATGGCTTATAAACACCTTCCACGCTGCAATTGTTTTCGTTCCAGAACACGATCTCAGATCAGGTCACTTGCTATGCAAGTGCATCTCCGTAATATATATATATATATATATATATATATATATATATATATATATATATATATATATATATATATATATATATATATATATATATATATGTGTGTGTGTGTGTGTGTGTACATGTATATACATATATATACAGACATACATAAATATATACATATATATACATATATACATATATATATATATATATATATATATATATATATATATATATATATACAAACACATATAGATATATACATACATATATATACATGCATATAGATACATACATATACGTATATATGCATATATATATATATGTATATACTTATGTATGTACACACACACACACACACACACACACACACACATATATATATATATATATATATATATATATATATATATATATATATACGTTATATATGTTTGTATGTAGGTATATCTATGAATATGTATGTATAAATTATCTGCACATCACTTGTAAAAATACGGATCAATGCACAAGAAAATTAACTAAATGTAAATATATTTATTTCAGTAAATAAGCTTTCCCTTATTTTATGATGTAGCATGTAGTTCCAGTTATTTTGAAATACTATCTTATATATATACATATATATATTTGTGTGAGTGTCGTGGTAGGGAGCGACATGTGTCTCTGTGTATGTGTATTGACCATAGAAGAAAATGTGTGTAAACGAAAATACTAGAATGCCTCCACCAGTATTCTATCAGATATATATTCCTGCAACATGAAGCGTTAACGCACAGCAGATTTGAGTAGTAGATTCATTATTTAAATAATATTAATAATAATAATTATTATTATTATTATCATTATTAGTATTATTATCTTTACTACAGCAACCACTACTACTAATATAATTATTATTATTATTGTTATCACTATTATTGGACACGGAAAAATAGAAATGCAAAATTATTTGGTTTAATGCTCCATTATCTTTAATGTGCGTACAATTATCGCTAAACAGTTCTTTCATTTATTAGATAAATATCTTCCCCAGAAAACCATGGCTATAAAACTTTTAATAGGAGTATTGTTAAATTAAGCTTTAGTTGTACACATATTAAAAGGCTAAGACGACTACCTACATTGAATTCTTCTCGTTTGTTCAATTGTTTTAACCCCATACAATGCCCATTAAATAATTTGTCGTTCAAAGACGATCGTTTCTTGTGCAAAAGTATTTTTAGCTAATGATTCCCTTTTCAACGATTAAGTCCGCTTCACTGAAAATTATTTTAAGTTAAGATTTAATCAGCATAAATTTACTTTTATAAATCCTAAAAGATCTAACAAGAATTTTCACAATATATTTGTTTCCTAAATAAAAAAATTTTCAAAAATATGAACCTATAAAATCGTTTCTAAGATATTTGAATGCGACAAATCATCACAGGTGAATGATAATTGTGATCTCATATTTCTGAAAAAATATATATCTTTTTCCATGCAAATTATGGCTTAAATACTCCTTGTTCAAACAAATAACATTTGCCGCCATAAATCGAGATTTCTGTTGTGGTTTTTTTCAAAATGCCTGAAAGGTTGAACACGGGACAACCTTGTTCTGAAGCAGTTAACACTTGAAACAACTCAAAACGTTTTGCATTCTCAGTGTGTCACTCATATTAAACACGTTGCGCATAAATATAAAATCTGTTATTTTCTTACTATTATTAACACAGAAACGTGAGTTAGGAAACTTGGAGGCACGGTGTGGATAGCTTTGGTTAAATAAAAATTCTCTCATATTACCTTACTTCATTATATTGAGATCAACGGGAAAATACGTGTTCACATATATGTGTGCGTGCATGTGTGTATGTCTTTGTGTGTGTGTGTGTGTGTGTGTGTGAAGTAAAAGCAGACCTAGTGTAATAAATATCATTAAATGCTTCTCTTTGACTTCCAAATATTGTTAAGATATCGGCGACATGAGACTTTATATACTCCCTGTAATCCCTAATTTCGGACACTCTAGTGTCAGAATCCTCCTGATTTAGACATGTTCTTTGATGAATGATACGAACTAACTTTTGTGAATTTTGTGATATTTTCTTGATCAAAGTGACAGATAACTCTCGGTTTCATATTTCCATGGGGGATTTATGTCGGAGCGAAGGTGGTTGTTCTCCTGAATAGTTTTTTTTTTTTCTGTGAAACCTACAGAAAGCCCACTACCTTTATATTTCCGAATTGTATAGAGATGACGGTTCAGCAATTTTACATGGTACGAAAGGCTGCTATACTAATAAAGGAAGCACGTAATAAGAATAAAGAGTTTAGCTAAACACAACTGTGCGTATGTATCTCGCGCTCTCTTTATATATATATATATATATATATATATATATATATATATATATATATATACGTAGGTGGTTCCCAGCATGCAGTCAAATGAAATGACTGAAACAAGTAAGTCATAAAAGATGTATATACATATACATACGTACATACATACATACATACATACACACATGCATACATACATACGTACGTACGTACATACATACATACATACATACATACATACATACATAAGTGTGAATAGGCAAGGGAAACACGCGTATGTATAAGTATATCTAGATAGATAGATAGATAGATAGATAGATAGTGGTAAGAAGTTTCACTGTGGGCTTCAAATGCAATCGAATTAAAAATGTATTAAATACCCTGACACAGAGTGGAAATATAGAATTTATTCGAATCTAAAGCAGTTTTCGTTGCAACTCTGAGTCTTAGGTTCGAGTTCGTCTTGGAATAGAAATTACTCTACTATCGAGAACGAAAAACTCCTTCTAATGATCCAGGCTGTCGCAGCTTTAAATATATATTATATGTATGCGTGCGTGTATGTAATATATGAATTATATATAATTATGTATTCGTAGGTATTGCTATTACTTTAGAGAGTGGTTAATAACTCGTTCTCACGAATTATCTACTCAAATGTCTTGCAAACAACTAACGTTTTGTCTTTCTCACTTTACATTCGGAATTACGTAGGCCAACTGATCGCCCGAGTTTTCTTTTCTCTCTGTTTTTTCTTTTTTATTTTGTTTTTTATTCATTCGCTCTTTATTTCTTTATTCAACTTATGTTGTTTCCATACCGCCACCAATACCATTCGCCACCATCACCATCACCATCACCACCACCACAACCAATATCATCACCACCACCATCACCACCACCACCACCATCACATCCAGTATCCCTCTCTCACTATCACCAACACGATCTCCATCACTATCACCAATACCATTACCTGCACCACAAACATCATCACCACAACCAGCACCAGTACCATCGTCACCACATTATCATCACCACAGCCATCACCACCACCACCACCACTACTGCTACAACTACTACTACTACTACTACCACTACTACTATTACTACCACTACTACTACTACTACTACTACTGCTGCTGCAGCTACTACTACTACTACTACTCTATATAGAATTCCTGACACCTAACACTTTCAGACGAACTGGGAGTACACTGAATGTCAGTTAGCTACTTATTGAAGTTAACAGGTTGGTAGGTAGGTAGGTAGGTAGGTAGGTAAGAAGGTAGGTAAGAGGATAGATGGACAGGTATGCAAATATATATAAGTAGTTAGAGGAGGTGTGTTATATGGTAGGTACATGAGTAGATACCTACGTCAAGTTATGTGGAGAGTTAAGTAGGTTTTTGATATATTACCCTACAGACTACTGTCTTTAACTATTCTAAATTATCCATTAGAGGAACAGAAAACGCGAGTAAGTTAAAAGAAAGCTATGTAAATAATAAGGAGGAAAAAAAACAACACTCTCAGAAGAAAAAAAATTCCATTATCTTCTCCGGTGACGAAAAATAGCTAAACGGAACTCAACGAATATGAACGAAAATTGAACGGAAATGATCGGAAGTAAACGAAAAGCTTTTTAGCGTTTACTTGTTTTTTGATGGGGAGGGGAAAAGACGTCCATCTGGCTGTAAAATATCTGGCTCTGACGAACCAAAGAGAAAACGGATATGTAGGCATCGAGCATACTAGAAATAGCAGTCAAATAACCTTTAAGAAATGTTTTAATAAATGTCCAGGCAAGATAACTGTAGGCTCAGATACACTTCGCCTATATGCGATGGTTATGGACAGAACGCCTTTGATCAGTAATGAGTAAACTGCGGCTCGTGGGACCAACTGAAAGGCACGCATAATGAAAAATTACCTTGGATTTCACTTTAGAAGGTAAATCATGTCTCATGAGACTCGATTTTCGAATACATATGCCCACGTCTCTTTTCTATAAGTATTTTCGTGGACATTGTTCAGCTGAGCTCACTTCTGAGGTTCTTCTTTAAGCGAACAACTAGACTTGCATCCAGTTCTCATCAGTGTACTGTGCAACCTTCTAAGTGTCATAAACATACATATATGTAAATGTATATGTTTGTGTGTTTACCCTCATCATCGCTTGACAACCGATGTTGTGCGTTTACGTCCCCTTAATCTAGCGGTTCGACAAAAATGACCGATAGAATCAGTACAAGGGAGAAAAAAAGACAATCACAATCCAAATTGCCTAGATATCGCCTACAGAAAAGCATATGA
Source organism: Octopus bimaculoides (assembly GCF_046866305.1). Lineage (NCBI taxonomy): Eukaryota > Metazoa > Mollusca > Cephalopoda > Octopoda > Octopodidae > Octopus > Octopus bimaculoides. The sequence continues at coordinate 57,909,004 of NC_142943.1, forward strand.
TGAAGGGCTAATAGAGTACAAGAGCTGAGTAGGTGTCTACCGCCTCTTCACGACATTTCAGGGACGGATTTCTCCCGGCTTTTAACATAATCAGTAAAAATATGTAGGAAATTAAACATACATTCCGATGGCAAAAGCGTATATATATATATATATATATATATATATATATATATATATATATATATATATAGTACTGGGCTCTTAGTATTGATGTTCCTATCCAAAATATTGTATTCAAATTTGCTACGAGGCCACCAATTTCGATTACATGAACCTCAGTGCGCAGCTGGTAATTACTTTATCGACCCCGAAAGGCAAGTCGACCTCGGTAGAATTTGAACTCAGAACATAAAGACGCACGAAATGGTGCTTAGGATTTTGCCCAAAGTCCTAAAGATTTTGTCAGCTCGGTGCCTTCCCTAAGCGAAATATCACAATACATGCACAGCTCTGTGTGTATGTGTGTGTGTGTGTGTGTGTGTGTTATTTCTTTACTACCCACAAGGGGCTACACACAGAGGGGACAAACAAGGACAGACGAACGGATTAAGTCGATTACATCGACCGCAGTTCGTAACTGGTACTTATTTAATCGACCCCGAAAGGATGAAAAGCAAAGTCGACCTCGGCGGAATTTGAACTCAGAACGTAGCGGCAGCCGAAATACCGCTAAGCATTTCGCCCGGCGTGCTAACGTTTCTGCCAACTCGCCGCCTTTGTGTGTGTGTGTGTGTGTGTGTGTGTGTGTGTGTGTGTGTGTGTGTGTGTGTGTGTGTGTGTGTGTGTGTGTGTGTGTACATTTCAATGTCTGCTGGGCTAAACTCTTGTCTCTTCTAAATTCAGGTATACTCTAAACGATTGCATTCCTCTATATGGAAGGTGTAAATTTTAAAGAAAGCATAAACTATCTAGATAACTTACTTGGATTCAGAAAGGACGTCTAAATTCAAATGGGGCCAAAAAGTAAGACAAATATACCAAAACCATCCAAACAAGTAATATATTATTTAAATCGCAAAGTACAAAATTACGTGTGACAATTTAATTAGAGATTTAAGTAGAAAAACCTATAAAAATATTTATCAGTACGTGAAACAGGTTACAACACGCAGAAAATTGAGGTGGAGAATACTGAAAACTACGCGTATGCCAGATTAATAATAATTAGCAAGCTTACCACATGAGCCCTGATTTTCAGCGATAAAATCGTTTAAATTGAAAGTACTATTTCTCTAATTTTTCTAGCTATTTTTCATTTAGATTGCAATGATATATATATATATAAGATTGTACTTTATAACAGGGAGAGTTTGTGCATTAACACTTTTAATGCGAACTGTCTGAGACAGCTACTAGATCTTGTGATCGTGTGTGTGTGTTCTTGTTGAAGCATGGCGTCGAAGGGTTTTTAGACGTTCATATCGTTCCCAGTATTTACTTTTAAATGTGGTATTTAACTATCCATAAATGTTTGTTGCACTGCTATATTATGGGATGTCCACATCCCATAATGCAAATCGCATTAACCTAAACGCACGCACACACACTCAAACACATTCAAGCGCACATGTTCGAATGTATAAATATAAAAACACAAACGCATATACATGCGTATATATATATATATACACACACACACACACACACACATACACACACACACACACACACACACACACACACATATATATATATATATATATATATATATATATATATACATAAACACAAGGGCAGCCATTTCGATTATGTCGATTTTAGTGTTTCATCGGTAGTTCATTCATTGACCCAGAAAGGATGAAAGGCAAACTCAACCTCGGTGGAATCTGAACTCAGAACACGAAGACGGACAGAAATACTACAAAGAATTTCGCCCGGCGTGCTAACTATTTTGTCAGTTCACCAATAATAATAATGATGATAATAACACTAACAACAACAACAACAATAATAATAATAATAATAATAGTAATAATAATAATTATTATTATTATTATTATTATTATTATTGTTGTTGTTGTTCAGTAGTTTTATTTTTATAACGTGCTTTCACTTCACCACCGAGCGCAGCTCTGTGCGCCTTGGGTATGTGCTGTGGTTTACTGTGGTGCTCTTATGTTTATTGTATTGAAAGTGTTTTGCGTAGAATGTGTGCAGTACCCAGTAGTGCAATTTTCTGTATGTTATATATATTTGTAAGTCCTGCTATTTTTGTTATGTATTTGTCTGAATATTTTTTTATTATACCTAAGGCACCTACTATGATAGGAATTGTTTCTGTTTTTAGATTCCACATTCGAGTTATCTCTATTTCCAGGTCTTTGTATTTTGAAAGTTTTTCCATTTCTTTTAGAGAAACGTTGTTATCTGCTGGTATTGATACATCAATTAGAAAGCATTTTTTTTTCTTCATGATCTTTGACAACTATATCTGGTCTATTGGCCTTAATTTCTCTATCTACCTTAATATCATTATTATTATCATTATTATTATTATCCTTATTATTATTATTATTATTATTATTATTATTATTATTATTATTATTATTATGATCATCATCATCCTTGCCTTTGCACAGCTTCTAACGCTGGAGATCTACTACGGTGTCAGTCGTTCACTACCAGTGAACTAAGGTAATACTCCTTATTTTTCGAGCACCTTACGGAGTATTCGAGCGGTTCCAAGCAGTGCTGTTTTCTGCAAGTGCTCCACCTTTATTGCAGACCCCTATTTGTTCCATGTATTTCTCAAGAAAAAGAGAGAAAAAAACCCGGGGGGGGGTTTCTGTCTTTTTCTTTTCGCCTCTTATAAAATTGTAACTTAAAAACTGATGATGTCATTCCAATAATTTGTTAATAATAAATATTGTCTTTAAATGAAAACTGAGAGTGAACTGGTTTAATACAGCTTCCACAATGTTTAATTTATATTTATAGTATATTTATCGGTGTATGATAACAATAAGATGCATGTGTTTGGAGTTTATTTGCTGTTTCGGTAAGAAGATAGTGCAGAAGTTAAAGGTTGTTGAAGGATGAATAAAACGTGTGAGAGAGATAGTAGGTGAAGTAAAAGGAAAATGAGAAGAAAGATGAGGTGCTGCGGTGGTTTTTATGTAACACTGGTTGTGAGGAGAATGTTGAAGTGTGTTTAAGCGTGAGAGAATTGAGTTGTGGACTCTGGTTGCTCTCATTCATACTTTACGTTTAAATTTCTATAATTTTGAATTTTTTATCACTTCTTATTTTGAACTTGACAAAGACAGACATACTGTTGAAATATCGTTCAACTAATAAAATATCTTACAATCGAATCGTGCTCTTCGTCTTGACTGTTATTATCATATATCATTATTATTATTATTATTATTATTATTATTATTATTATTATTATTACTAGCAGTAGTCCTGCTACTGCTGCTCCTACTTAAGAAAACAGCCAATTACTGAAGAAGAGTGAAGGGATAGTGTTGATCAAAGCGGCACAAGTATATTAACTATACTTATTGATCTTGGATGGAAGTTAGGTAACGTTGAATATAGCAGAATGTAATTCAGTCAATACGATGGTCTAATACCGTTGCCTTATGTACTACTGTTGCTTATGTGTTTTAGTAATTATGATGATGATGATGATGATGATGATGATGATGATGACGATGAGGATGACGATGAGGACGATGAGGATGATGAGGATGATGAGGATGATGATGATGATGATGATGATGATGATGAAGATGAGGAGGAGGAGGAGGAGGAGGAGGATGTTGATGATGGTGATGATGGTGATGATGGTGATGATGATGATGATGATGATGATGATGATGATGGTGATCATGATCGTGATGAGTGAGTAGTTAGATGCTGACAGTGGTGATATTGATGACGATAACGATGGCGCCGGTCGTGGTGGTGAAGGGGTGACGAGGTGATGACGATGACGGCTACAACGACGATGACGACAACGACGATGACGACAACGACGACGACGATGATGAAGAGGAGGAGAAGGAGTGGGAAGAGGAGGATCGTGATGATGACGATTCCTCTTTGTTGGTACTTATTAAAACTATTGCTAATCCACCAACCGCGGTTTCCTCCTCCTCCTCTCCCTCCACCTCGTTCTCCTCCTATTGCTTTATTGTTACTGCTACATGGGAAACAGTGAAAAACCAATAAAATATCTACCATCTTTTTTTTTTTACTTTCTTCTCATATCGACTATCTACTTCTGTGCTCTCTTCACGTGAACACTAATTTAAGAATTCAGATAAGGTGCCCAAATGAAGATGAATAGAGCGATTGATGGACGGATAGGCAGACAGACAGAGACGAACGGATAGGCAGACCGACAGACGAACGGATGAACAAACAGACAGGCAGCCAGAGAGACAGATAGAAAGAACGACAGATTGGTAGATGATAGATAGATAGATACATGCATAAAGAGAGAGAGAGGGGGGGAAGCGAGAGTGAGAGAAAGATAGAGAGCAGAGGGACAGAGGAAGACAGACAGAGAAACATAGATAGATAGATAGATAGATAGATAGATAGATAGATAGATAGATAGATAGATAGATAGATAGATAGATACATAGATAGCCATTTAGATATATAGAAAGTTTGATTAGTAGTTCAACAGATAGACACAGACAGGAAGCGATAGAGAGAGCGAGAGAGGTGAAGAGAGAGACAAAATGAAGAGAATCATTTGTAAATGGATAGATGGATAAGTATAGACGGATGAATGTATGTATGGATGGAATTTGGATGGCTGCCTGGATGGATGGATAACTAGCTTGCTGGATGGCTGGACGGATACAAGGAAAAAATACATGGACGTACGACTAGACAACTAGATATAGAGATAGATGCATATACGTTACATCAAACATACATGTACTCAAACACATATACATACATAATCATATAACACAGAGACACAAACACATACACTCACATACACACGTGTATATATTTATATGCATAGAAGTGTGTATGTACGTATGTATGTGTATGTACACAATCCATGTGTGTTGGAGGTTGTCATTATGCGATGCTAAGTAGAAAGGTGGAGGGACATGTGAATGGATGAAAAGGTGCACAGACAGAGAGATGGACGGGCATACAGTAAGATACGTTGATAGATTCATATATAATTAGACTGAGAGAAAGGGACTGAATATGCGAGTGAAAAATAAAAAAAAAACGATATATAGAAAGGGTGGGGGTAACCTTCTTGAATAATGGTTGGCATTGATCTGATCTCTACCTCCAGAGAAACACCTCCAGAATCCTTGACACTAATGGCAAACCTTGTTTTCTTCTTTTACGTTTTTTTTTTTGTCTCTGTGTCTTGTCTTTGTTTCGTTTACTGTTTCTTGTTTCCATTTTCTTCATTCTTCTCGTTCTTTGTCCATTTATTGTTGCCTTTTACTCTATCTCTATTTCTTACTTCCTTATTTTGCGTTTATTCATTCTTCAAATATATGTATATATGAATGTATGACGTATATATATATATATATATATATATATATATATATATATGTATGTATGTATATGTATATGTATATATATTTATATATATATATGTGTGTGTGTGTGTGTGTGTGTGTGTGTGTGTGTGTGTGTGTGTATGTATGTATATATATATATGTCTACATGTATATATGTATGTATATATATATATATATATGTATGTATATATATGTGTATATATATATATATATATATGTATATACGTACATGCACACGGAGATGTGTGTATGCGTGTATGTGAGTGCGTGTGTATGCATGTATATGCACATATATACATGTATATGAACTTATATGTTCACATAGCTGCATATATATATATATATATATATATGCAGTTTTATATGTATATGTGTGTGTGTGCATGTGTGTATGCGTGTGTGTGTGCATGTGTGTATGCGTGTGTCTGTGTGTGTATACGAACGCACATGCAGATACACATATACATATACATATATAACCATTGCAGTTGAACCCCTGCCGCATTCCGTTGTTGCCTGCAAAACTCCAATTAGAAAGAAAAGAGGAAAATAAAATAAGATATACCAAAATAAAAAATATAAAAACAAATGGACACATTGATAACCACACTCACACTGCAATATATATGTATGTGCGTGCATGTGCGCGCGCGCAGACAAACGGTAGGAATCTTGAATGGTCGCGTACACCCACACATATACGCTAACATGCAACCTTACATACATATAGGAGTAATCGTACATACATACATACATATATATATATATATATATATAGACACACACAAAATGTACATATAAATTCATATGTATATATGTATATATATATATATATATATATATATATATATATATATAGAGAGAGAGAGAGAGAGAGAGAGAGAGATGCGCACAAACTATACATATATATTCACATGTATATATGTATATATGTATATATATATATATATATATATATATATATATATATATATATATATATATATATATATATATATATATATATACTCCGTGTGGTCACGATATGTACCGGCATTGTCCCCACCCTCCTACCAAAGAACACATCATATCGTCCTTTCCATCCTTCCATCGATCCAACCTACCATCTATCCAGCCGTCTATAACACTTCTATATATTTAATTATTTTCTGGCTCTTGTGTTTCCTGGGTGAAGCAGAAGAATAGAAAGTAGTAGTAGTAGTAGTAGTGGTAGTAGTAGCAGCAGCAGCAGCAGTAGTAGTAGTAGTAGTAGTAGTAGTAGTAGTAGTAGTAGTAGTAGTAGTAGTAAAAATATATTAACACGGCGAGAGAGATTTTCAGAGAGCAATGGAAAGATATAGAATGGTGAACGAGAGGAAGTAAATGAAAGAATAGGAGTAAGGCGGGGAGGAGTGAAGAAAATGCAAGGAGGGATGAATGAATGAAGGAAGGAAGGAAAGAAAGAAAGAAAGAAAGAATGAAAGAAAGAAAAATAAGGAAGAAATAAAGAAAGAGTGAAACGATCAAATTAAGACAGTAAATATAACATAAATAAGAAAAAATGAATGAAAGACGTTCATTCAAATTGTAAGTGCAAGATGTGAGAAAAGCAAAGAAGAAAGAGAAAAAGAAAGAAATATAGGGAGTAAAAAAAGAGAGGGACAATAGATGCGGCTAAGTTAGAGAGAGAGAGAGAACGTAGTAAAAAAAAAAGATCGAAAGAAATTGAGAATGAAACAAAAATAAACGGATGAAGGATCGAAGGAAGGAAGGAAGGAAGGAAGGAAGGAAGGAAGGAAGGAAAGAAAGAAAGAAAGAAAGAAAGAAAGAAAGAAAGAAAGAAAGAAAGAAAGAAAGAAAAAGAAAGAAAGAAAAAGAAAGAAAGAAAAAGAAAGAAAGAAAGAAAGAAAGAAGGGATAATGAACGAAGGAAGGAAGGAAGGAAGGAAGAAAGAAAGAAAGAAAGAAAGAAGGGATAATGAACGAAGGAAGGAAGGAAGGAAGGAAGGAAGGAAGGAAGGAAGAAAGAAAGAAAGAAAGAAAGAAAGAGTGCGAATAAGAAAGAAAGAAAGAAAGAAAGAAAGAGTGGGGATGAGAAAGAAACAAACAAAGAGTGGGGATAAGGAAAGAAGGAAGAAAGAAAGAAATAAAGAAAGAGTGGGGATGAGAAAGAAACAAACAAAGAGTGGGGATAAGGAAAGAAGGAAGAAAAAAAGAAAGAAAGAAAGAAAGAAAGAGAGGGGATAAGAAAGAAACAAACAAATAAACTAACAAAGAGTGGGGATAATAGAGAAAGAAAAAAAAAATATTGATATAAGTATTTAAAGCAGCAAAAGCCTTGTACGAATGGAGGAAATAAAGTTGAAAATAAGAGAAAATAGAGAGGAAAAGAAGAGAAAGGAGAGAAAGAAAATAGAGAAGTAAAGAAGTAAAAGAATAACAGAATGAATCAATGAATGGCTGAAAGTTAAAAAGCAGAAAGGATGAAAGAAGGGCAAATGTAGGGTGGGGGGGACGAAAAAGTAAAAAAAAGACACACGAAGTGAAAAATTATGGATGGATGAAAAGAAGGAGGTAGGATACATGTAAGGTAAAGGGTTAGATTGAAGGAGAAAATATGGAGAAAATGTACCAAGGATGATGGAAATATAATTAAATGTAGATGTAGAGTAGGATAGAAGGATGAATGACGTAGGGGAGCAAATTAATTAATCAATTAATTAATTAATTAATTAATATTAATTTTTAAACTATTAAACAGGGGTGAGAATGAAATTTTTAAGACAAATGAAAATGAAACGGAAAGGCTGAGAATCGGAGGGGAGCGAAAGAAGTTCGATGATAGACGTAGCATAAGAATGAGAATGAATGAGTTTGCAAAGGGGGTAGAATGGAAATGAAAGTGGTGAAAGAATATTGGGAATAAAAATGAAACCTAGGAAGGAAATAGATGAAAGAAGAATTGGAATAGAAAGAATAGGAATGAAAGAACTAATGAAAGTGGTGATGAAAGAGGTGAGTGGGGGAAGAATGAAAATGGAATAAGTGGGACGAGGGGTGAAGGAGAATAAAGAAAAAGGAGAATAAAATAAGGCAGGTGAAGGATATGAAGTGAGCATGAACCGGACAAAATATTGGGAATAAAAGTAATGAAAGATCGAGAATAAAAAAGATGGATGAATAGTGGTGAAGAAAGAAATAATTAAAGAATGTAAGTAAAAGAAATGAGTGAAAATATATTTTTTAAAAAAAGGGGGGCGGATGAATGAAAGAGTTGAAAGAAGACCGAAAAACAATTAGGTGAAAAAGGGAGTGGATATATAAGATCTGAAAGAATATTGGGATTGAAAAAGAGATAAATGAAGATTTGGAATAAAAGAGATGAATGAAGAACGAGAATTAGCAACGTGAGAGGAAAGACGAGAGATACGAAATAAGAATGGAAATTAAAAAGATAAAATAAGAGAGGCGATAAGAGAAAAAGAAGATTGGAAATGAAAGAGATGAAAGAGAAAAAGTAAGGGATGAAATAAATAGGTTTAGAAATTTAAGAGACAGCATAAGATCAGGAAGTAAGTTTATGAGACATATATATATATATATATATATATACGCCTCAACTTAAGTACCTTATTCATCTGAATCTAAACTTATGTTGAACTCATCTACCATACCCAAAGTATATATATGTATATATATATATATATATATATATATATATATATATATATATATATATATATATATATATATATAAACAGGATTTCATGGAAGCATGCTGTTCTTTCTTTGCAGCCATCGCAAAATCGACAAACAGGGAAGAAACACTGAAAATCAAAGATGCACCATGTATCAGTACAACCATAAAAGACAACACTGGTCGGCAAACTGATGCTTGAGGTTTGCATCAAGTGGCTTCTAGCAGCGGAAGCTAAAACTAAAACGGGTTTGTTCTACAAAGATCGTTTGCGGTTACTTTTGTGTACACCCGCGTATATATACATACACACACTTTGTGGATATAAGCATCCATAAAGATAGCGAGCTGGCAGAATTTTTACATTATCACACAAAATGCATTTCAGAGTTTCTTCTAATTCTTTACATTTTGAGCTCAAATTGCTTCGGGGACAGCTTTGCTTTTCACCCTACCCTTACTCGGAAACTATAAAACGAAGTACAGTCACGTGCTCAATCGATAGTTATCGCCTAACCCCTACCTCAAAATATTTTGCCTTGTGCCTAAATCAGCAATCATTATACCAAATCATTATATGCATATGTATGGATGGACATATATATATATATATATATATATATATATATATATATATATATATATATATATATATATATATATATATTTGTATGTATTTGTGTATAATCTGTATAAATATATATAGAGAGAGAGAAAGAAAGAAGAGGGAGGTAGAAAGATAGATAGATAGATAGATAGATAGATAGATAGATAGTATCAGAAATAAGCTGACAGACATACAAATAAAGTGAATCATATATGTGTTATATTCTTTTTTGCAATAATTGATGTACGCTTGTCTTCGCTAGGTTAATTCGATCGTAAAATTGGTCTTGTCTTAGGGACCGTCATGTGGCCATATTCCCTTGCTTTCAGATCTGTACTTGTGAGAAAAGAAATAACAAAACTTCGACAACATCAACACAAACAAAAAAAAATTATTAATAAAAAAAAAACAGAAGAAAAAATAAAGCATTAAATAGATTTTTCTATCTCCTCCTTAGGTTTAATCTGTTGTGTAATGAAGAATATGAGAATTGTTAATCTGGCCAGCAATCAAGAATACGAGAATAGATAGATGCAATGAAAATAGAATGATGCAAAATAAAGAAGATAAGAAGAAGAAAATCCGTAAAAAGCTTCTTTTGTGTGAAAATGTCAAATAAAAACTTTCTCATCAAAAAAACAAACAAAAAACAAAACAGAATAAAAGACTAATGATTCTGCTACGTAGGAAAGGCAACAAAATTAGGTATAATGAACATTAAGAAATTGTATTTGGGCTTGTATTACTAGCCCTCCAGTTTCAATTTGCTTCTGGGCAAGTTGAACTATCCAACTGTAAATATAATGTTATTTTATAAGAACCTCGTTGCTGTGCAGTGTTTAATTTTCTCAATTCCACCATCTCCCTTCTACCTACGTCTTCGCAAAAACACACACACACACAAACGCGCGCTTATGTATGTCTTTCTCTTTCTCTCTTTCTATATATATATATATATATATATATATGTGTGTGTGTGTGTGTGTGTGTGTGTGTGTGTGCCTGTATGATGGATGAATCTCGATATGGCTCTACGCTAGGGCGTGCATGTGTGCGAATGTATAATTGAATATATGTGTGTCTCTGTAGATTAGGTCCTTTGATATAATATGTGTTCTATTCATTTTTGTTAATTTAGTACCTTGATTCTGAGCAATTTGGAATTCAATGATTGTGTGTCTTCGCTTAACTCTTCGAATAAAAACAACGATATATATATATATATATATATATATATATATATATATATATATATATATATTTCCACAACGAAAGGGACGCCATTTGATAATAACGACATTTCAACAGTTTTACGCTAATCTGTATAATGAGTGTAATTGCCAAATAGGCGTTCTCTTCTTCACCTGCTGATGAAGGCCTTATACAGGTGTATTGATACGCATATAGCTGCAAGCAACAATATATTCTTATATTCAGAGCTAGGTAATATGTGCAGTATGAATGTATATACACACACACACACATATATATATATATATATATATATATACATATATATATATATATATATACATATGTATATATATATATATATATATATATATATATATATATATATATATACATACATATATATATATATATATATATATATATATATATATATATGGTACATATATATATGTGCATGCATATACATATATATATATGCAAGTATATGTATACGCACATATATATGTGCATATATAGAGAGAGGGAGATATATATAAACACACACATATATATATGTATGTATATATATACATTTATATATATTTATTCAACATTTATTTTCATTATTCGTCTCGTTTGTGTATTTCGTTATACCATGTATCTGTGTGTGTGTGTGTGTGTGTGTGTGTGTGTGTGTGTGTGTGCGTGTGTGTGTGTATTTATGTATGTATATACACACATATATATACACATATAGATCTATATATACATACGCTTGTATACATATATATCTATGATTACGTATGTATGTGTGTATGTATATCAAACAGTTGATTGTGGGTATTGATCTACTCATGAGCCAACTAATTCTTAGTGTAATTTTGTTGGAAAATTGTTTTCTGCTCTACTTGATACATTTAATGATTCCTCTAGCATTATCCGTTACGTTAGTTCTTGTTAAAAGCATGCCTTTCTATTTTTTTTATCAGCTATCCGTACTCTACTGCATATTCTGCCGTCTTTCTACGGTACCAGTACCATGTCAGTTGATCATTATTATTAGTACTATTATCATTATTATTATTATTATTATTATTATTATTATTATTATTATTATTATTATTATTATTATTATTATTATTCAGTAGTTTTATTTTTATAACGTGCTTTCACTTCACTACCGAGCGCAGCTCTGTGCGCCTTGGGTATGTGCTGTGGTTTGCTGTGGTGCTCTTATGTTTACTGTATTGAAAGTGTTTTGCGTAGAATGTGTGCAGTACCCAGTACTGCAATTTTCTGTATGTTATATATATTTGTAAGTCCTGGTGTTTTTGTTATGTATTTGTCTGAATATTTTTTTATTATACCTAAGGCACCTACTATGATAGGAATTGTTTCTGTTTTTAGATTCCACATTCGAGTTATCTCTATCTCCAGGTCTTTGTATTTTGAAAGTTTTTCCATTTCTTTTAGAGAAACGTTGTCATCTGCTGGTATTGATACATCAATTAGAAAGCATTTATTTTCTTCATGATCTTTGACAACTATATCTGGTCTATTTGCCTTAATTTCTTTATCTGTGTGTATTGGCATATCCCAGAGTATGGTTGCTTTCTCGTTTTCTGTGACCTTTTCTGGCGTGTGTTTATACCATCTTTTTTCTGTTGTTATTCCATAGTGTTGGCATAGCTTCCAGTGTATATAGGTCCCAGCTCTGTCGAGTCTGTGAATATATTCCTTCTTAGCCAGGACTGGGCAGCCAGAGATAATATGATTTATTGTTTCTTGTCCATCTCCACATATTCTACTGTTACTTGTTATATTTCTTTTCATTATGTGTTTTTGGTAATTTCTGGTGGGGAGGCTCTGGTCTTGTGCAGCAATTAAAAATCCTTCAGTCTCTGCTTTGAGTCCTGAGCTTCTCAGCCATTGCTGGGATTTTTCTCTGTCTATTTCTTTCGCATTTAGTTTAGCCCAGTATTTACCATGTAGGGGCTTTTCTTGCCATCGTTTTATCATGGTCCGTTGCTGTTCTAGTTTTAGTTTGGATTTCTTTTAGTTTGTATTTCTTTTAGTTTGTATTTCTTTTAGTTTGGATTTCTTTTAGTTTGGATTATTATTATTATTATTATTATTATTATTATTATTATTATTATCATTATTATTATTATCATTATTATTATTATTATTATTATTATTATTATTATTGTTATTTTTATTATTATTATTATTATTATTATTATTATTATTATTATTATTATTATTATTATTATTATTATTATTATTATTATTATTATCATTATTATTATTATTGTTATTATAAAATCCGGTTGTTCATATCAGTCATTCACCTCTTGTCTCTTTCTAGAGAAAAAGACGTTTTTGGTCTCCAATCTTTTTGAACAACAAAGTCGATTCATACACAGAGAGAGAAAGTAAGAGAGAAAGTAAGAGAGAAAGTAAGAGAGAAAGTAAGAGAGAAAGGGAAATATCTCTAAACCAATGACAGGAACTTTATTTATCGACCCAGAAAAGAATAAATGCAGAGTTGATTTTAGCGAGATTCGAAATCCTCGTGTGGTCAGTTGGCTCTTTCGTTCATGTGTTAAATTTAATACTCTTTTGAGCTGTGTCTGAATTCTGCCGAGGACTGACTTTGCTTTTCATTATTTTGTGGTTAAAGTCAGCAAGATGGCACGATTGGTAGCAGGTTGGACAAAAGGTCTCTGCTTGTAGGTGAAGGGATTAATTTGTGGTTGATAAACAAAGTACCAACACAATGCTGCCATCGCTGTGACTCCGAAAGAGTCGGACTTGATGACTTACCGCATTTATTTTCGCTCTTTGTGGTCAGCTTTTTCAAGTCTCACTGAAGTCACATTCACAGTAAGCACAACCGTTATTCCGTCGGCTACGACGACGAGGATTCTAGTGGATCCGATCAATGGAACATCCTGCTCGTGAAATTAACATGCAGGTGGCTGAGCACTCGAGAGACACGCATACCCTCAACATAGTTCTCAAGGAGATTCAGCGTGCCCCAGAATGCGACAGGGCTGGCCCTTTGATATACGGGTACTGCTCATTTTTGCCAGCTGAGTGGACTGGAGCAATGTGAAATAAAGTGTTTCTCAAGGACACAACGCGTCACCTGGGATTGAACTCATGGCCTTGCGTTCGTGAGTCGAGCACCCTAACCACTAACCCACGTTCACATGATAAGGATAATACTCTAATTAATACCGAATTCCATTCTTATTTTCTCACTGAATATTCACATTTCGTTCTATAAAGTATCAATTTTTATTGTTACCGAATAATTAACCATTTCATTATAATATAAATAGGTCAAACATGATAAGTATTTCGTAATAATAAAAAGATATCCTATAAATATTTGGTTTACAGTTTCTACAGCTTTACTTAATTCATATTTTGCTTTTGGCTTCCTTAAGATAGGAGCCATGATGATTAGACTGACTGCAAAGAGTAAAAGAATAGATTATCTCCCTGAAACATTCTATTCTTTATCATTACTTTCCGAAGTTTCTAGCCACCCAATATAAGTTCTGCCTCTCAGTGGTCCGTACTATCTCTAAGAAATGGTTTTATGTTAACAGTGTAAATTACTGACAATCATGACCTTTGAAGAAATTAAAAAGAAATTTACTAACATATGTATATCAACAAACTGCTACAAGAGCAGAAATCATACCAGAAACAAAGCAGAGCTACAAAAGAGCAATCCATATAAACAAAACAATTCTCTTCCATTGTAAAAGGAGACAAACAGGTTATCTATGGCCTGGCTTGGTGACAAAAATACTTTCAATACGGTTCATCGTCTCTAATACTTAAATGCTTCGACATACACAAAATAGCCGATAACATTGAGTTGGTAGTGAAGTAGAATCGTTAGAGCTTCAAAATAAATACCATGCAGCATTTGTTCTGGCTTGGTAAGTTCAGATTTCAAATTCTGCCGTGGTCACATCTCTTCATATCTTCAGGGTCGGCAAAATAAATAACCCGTCAATTCCACTATCTAAATAGGCCAAGCCTTGTTTCTGTTTTAGATAGAATTCAGCGTTGAAATTCTAGCAAGGTCAAATTTGCATTTCAGCCTTTTGGAATCGATAAACTAAAATACCAGTCAAGTACGTAGATTGACGGTATTGTGTAACCCACTTCCCAAATTTAAGGCCTGACTGTGTGAGAAACAGTCACATCAATTGCAGCTTAGCGAAGAAAAGCTTTCCAGAGGCGTTTAGTAAAGGTTAATGGTTAGCAGGTAACGTACTTTGTTTAAAAATGAATTGCAGCCCTGGACGACGTAGTTGCTTGAGAGCAACACGACACTCGCGGTGCCATTCGCCCTTCCTCGGCCTCTTTTTGATCCACGACTGCAGTTCGGTCATAGAGACGAGTTGCGGGAAAGCGCGCCTAGATAGATAGATAGATAGATAGATAGATAGATAGATAGATAGATAGATAGATGAATGGAGAATTGAACTGATGGATGAATAGATAGATTGATTCATGCGTATATGAATATACACATACATACATACTTACATACATACATACATACATACATACATACATACATACATACATACATACGTACATAAACACACGCATATATATTCGTCCGGACTGACAGACACATTCATTCAATCAAATCAGTCATAACTTTTTCATTATTACTGAGTGAAAGCCTTTCTTGTATTTCTCCATAAACTTCGGTTTCGCATTTCTGTTCTTCAATTTTTTTCGTCTCATATATCCATCCCTGTATCTTGTGCACTGATGTCGTGTATTTCTTTTGTAGCTGGAATCCAGTCTGTTACCTTATCACTCTATCTGTTGCTATTCAGTAGAAATTCTATTTTAGACAATTTTTCAAATTTCATTTTGAATTTTTTCCTTTGTTTTTATTTTTTATTTTTCTGCTTGTTGCTTTTGGTATTTTTGTAGAATCCATTTCATCGCTGCATGCACAATGCAATCAAACACACACACACACACACACACACACACACACACACACACACACACACACGGCTGCGAAGAAAGATTCTTAAGCACACAGCCATACCTGCATCTACATGGGCATAGAAAAGAAAGAATACATTGGATAATGTTATTCACTATTTTACAAAACACAACAATGGAACGGCGGAATGATTACGGCTATATTTTCTTCAAAGAACTGGCTAAAACATTGCAAGATTTGAACCGAGAAATTACAGAAAGAAGAAACAACATAATGCAATTAGTTCGATGCTACTCTCTAACATCCCATCTACACCAGCGCTCCGTTTCACCTTTAACGATGCCAACAAATTAATCTTAACGAAGGAAAATCTCCATTGCACCAATTTAAGCACAACCGTCATTATACGGTCATAGACAACAAGACGTCCTTAATAAAGATTAAAACTAAATCTTAATCAGTCTATTGTGATATACTTATTACTGTCATACGCTTACCAGTCGATGTCATTATATATGAAACTCCACGTGATATAGTCGTATAATTACTATGGCATAGCATTAGTCGTATTATTACAGTCATATATAATATTGGTTAGAAATATTTCATAGAGAGGATAATGCATATTCAGACGAGAGCAATCAAATCATT
>NC_142943.1:57930627-57943127 GCF_046866305.1 Octopus bimaculoides
TGGAGATACGTTTCCATCTTTAGTCTCTAGCTCCTTGCAAACTTTGTAATCGAAAGATCTAGCAACTTTTAAAAATCGAGGTATTTCTAACTCGCTATGCTCAGCCTTTATAACTACAATAACAGCATGCCTCTTGATTTCATGAATAAGCTGAGGGTCTGCCATTATTATTTTCTGAAACAACGATTATACAAAGTCAGTAAAAAAAAGGTATGTCCTGAAAAACCTTATGCACTGTGTGTCTATATATATATATATATATATATATATATATATATATATATATATGCCATAGTTACGAAACTAAAGCACACAGAGTAAAGCCGCTTGATGCAGATTGGCCTTGAACTCTGTTCTGCATGCGCATTAAGTTTTAACGTTCTAGCTCACTTCCGCTCTTCACAGCACTGCTTGGAAGGAACGAGTGTAACGTGTGATCGTCGCATTGACCACGACAGAGAAAGTTTCCATGTCGATACCTGCTCAGAAGCCTACGCAAAGTTGCAGTAAGTATATGGGGAGGAGTGTATGAGTCAAATTCCATTCACATTCCATTCGCATTCCATTCACATATGTATATATATATATATATATATATATATATATATATATATATATATATATATATATATATATATATATATATATACATACATATATATATACGACGGTCTTTTAGTTTGCATCTACCAAATCCATTCACAAGGATTTGGTCAGCCGTAGCTATACTAGAAGAGACTTGCCCAAGGTGCCACGCAGTGAGGCTGAACCTAGAACCATGAGGTTGGTAAGAAAGCTATGTACCACACAGCCACTCCTGCTACATAGATAGATAGATAGATAGATAGATAGATAGATAGATAGATAGATAGATAGATAGATAGATAGATAGAAAGTCACACACACACACACATATGCATACATACATATATATATGTATGTATGTGTATATATATATACATACATATATATATATTAAAGCTGACTGATGTTACATTACTGTGCTGATACTTTTTTTCTCCAAAGAGGCTATCATTAAATTTTTTATCAACGAAGAAATTTTTGAAATATTGAAACATACGATGAACTATATGATAAGCTTCTAGAAAGTGAGGTCATGGTTGAAGAAACCGCTTTTGAATCTACCTTCTGGATATCGATATTTTCTTTTGTCTTTCTCCTTCACGCTTCTTGCGCGGGATAATTGATACTGTTCATAGATGAAAGAGTGGCTTAAGCTTTTTTCGAATAAATGTCGTCCTGAAATCATATTTAGTTACCTGAATATGATGTTGAATCTCATTTATCACTATGCTACTAACAACTTTCGTACGTCTCTACCTGACATTGACGTTGATGTTATTAAACAGCTAATAGTGTATATTAACTCTGATTTGAAACCCGAGAGAGAAGATTAGAGATACTGAAATGCTTATAAGCATCGAAACTTTTGCTGCAGGGTAGTTTATAGTTATGTGAGTGTACATACATAAATATATGAATATGAATAAAAATACGTACGTGTGTGTATGTGTATATATATATGTAAATATATATATATATATATATATATATATATATATATATATATATATATATATATATATATATATATATATATATATATAGTATGCGGTGAACAAACTGTCGTCTAAATTACGCAAGAATGAAAATAACACTGACATCTCATTTTGACAGATATATTTACCAAAATTACATAAAAATATCTTGAAATACTAAAGAGTAAATTTATCTAATTAAATCATCATTGGCTTCAAGCACGGCCTCCACACGACTTCTGCAAATTTTAGAACGGTCACCATTGTTTAAGCTAGTGAATGCTGCCATAATCCATAAACCTTTGTATGCTATGCATATGTCCCTTCTTTTTCAACGTATACCATTCATACTTGCTTTCTTTTTTCTTGTTTTCTTGTTATTTATCATTCCATTATATGTAAACCCCACACATTTTATGTGTCTTTGTATTGTCCCCCTCACCCTTCGCCCTTGTAGCAAATAAATAAAATCATCATTATCATCATCATCATCATCATCATTATTATTATTATTATTATTATTATTATTATTATTATTATTCAGTAGTTTTATTTTTATAACGTGCTTTCACTTCACTACCGAGCGCAGCTCTGTGCGCCTTGGGTATGTGCTGTGGTTTGCTGTGGTGCTCTTATGTTTACTGTATTGAAAGTGTTTTGCGTAGAATGTGTGCAGTACCCAGTAGTGCAATTTTCTGTATGTTATATATATTTGTAAGTCCTGGTGTTTTTGTTATGTATTTGTCTGAATATTTTATTATTATTATTATTATTATTATTATTATTATTATTATTATTATTATTATTATTATTATTATTATCATTATTTTTATTATTGAGTGAGAGAGCACTGCATGCTATCAAAGTGACACTGGGGTAAAATATACGAAGTCAATATTATTATTATTATTATTATTATCATTATTATTATTATTATTATTATTATTATTATTATTATTATTATTATTATTATTATTATTATTATTATTATTATTATTATATTTGGTTATGAGTTGACAGAATCATTAGCGTCAGATGAAATACCAAACGGAATTTCTGTCGGTTCTTAAATTTCGGACATCTAATCTCACCCAGGTCAAGTTTGTCTTTTCGTCCTTTCGAGATCGATAAGATAAAGGACCAATAAAGTAATGGTACTTTATTTTATCGATCACCTTAAAATTGCTGGCCTTGTGCCAAAATTAGAAAGAAATAATCCTGTTGGAGTGGAGGTCGGGGTAGTATCGTTTCCAGTGTTGTGATTATGGTGGGGCTGATGGGGTTGGCGGCGCTGTGTTTGTTTCAAATCTGTTTGTTTGTTATTTCCTCTTGTAATCTGATCGTAACTTCTCTATCACCCTCTCATTCAAACATGGCCGTGATCGCACCTTTGTTGTTCACGTGGTTCGTTGTTAATGCTGATGCTGATGCTGCTTCTCATTTTACCTTTCTTCAAGTTCATTATTGTCAGCGTCAGCGTCATCGTCATGAACAACCTTCTGTTGTCGTCGTCATCGTCATTTCCATTATTATGACGACAGTAGTATCCTACTTCTCAATCTCTTCCTCCTCTTCATCATCATCACTATCAACATAATCGCCATCATTGTCATCATCAGCAGCAGCAACAACAACAAAACTGTCATCATCATCATCATCATCATCATCGTCGTCGTCGTCGTCGTCGTCTTCTTCATCATGATTGCCGCCGTGGGCGTATTGGATTTTGTAGCCATCGTCGCTATAATTATCATCATCGCCATCATCATCATCACAATTATCCTCACCAATATTATGACCACGAAATCCAGCACCACCACCACCAACACCAACATCAACATCATCATTATCATCATCATCATCATCATCATCATCATGATCATCATCACGGACCACCCACTTACCCCCTGTCAACCACTTTTGCCATGCCTGCACAGCAACAGCATCTGATCCGCGTCCACCTACCCCTTCTCCAACTTTGACCCCTACCATCATTCCGTTATGCATTCTTTCTGGGGGTTTTTTTTTACGACAAACCGCCTCTGATTTCATATATCCACTCTCACAAAATCATGATACTTTATTTAGCTGTCCGATTATCTCCCTGTATATATATATATATATATATATATATATATATATATATATCTTGTCTCTTCCTCTCTTTCTCTTTCTCTCTCGCGCTCTCACACATACGCATACACTCATACATGCATACGCTCAATCTATTCTAATCTATCTCTATCTATCTATCTATCTATCTATCTATCTATCAATCAATCTATCTATCTATCTATCTCTCTCTCTCTCTCTCTCTCTATATATATATATATATATATATATATATATATGTCTGTTTGTCTATCTATATATCTATCTCATTATCCAGCGATCTATCTATCTTTCCAGCAATGGTTCTCTCTGGTAAACACACACAAATACATACATAAACACATACATAAACACATACACAAACATACACACACCTGCACGTGCACTCATACGCAGACACACACACACACACACACACACACACACGCACACACACACACACTACTCTCTCTCTCTCTCACACACACACACTGTCACACACGCATACACTCACACACACCCACAAACACTCACAAACTATCAAACCTCACCTTTGTTAGTGAGAAAGAGTAACAAAGGTCGAAGGTTTTTCCCTGATTCATGGCCATTTTGCTTTTGCTTCAATCTTTGTTTTGTTCTTTTTGTTTTGTTCTTTTTTTTTGCTTTTTTTTTTTTCTTCTTCTTTGTTTTCCTTCCATCTTTCGAAGTTTGATTGATTCAGTTTCGGTCAGAAGTGAGTGAATTCAGCGTCTCACCAGAAATAGAACACACTCCACTGTAGTCACCTTACCTAAACTAAAACCCATCCCCTGTCACTACCTCCACCGTCGCCTCTACCACCGCCATTACCATCGTTTTCTCCCTTTTATCCTTACATTTCTACCTCCAACCTCTTCTTCGTTTTTCTTCCATCTCCCCGCCATTTTTCATTTTATCGTTTTTTCTGTCCATTCCATTTCCGTTTTCTATTTTTTTATATATATATTTAAGCTTTCCGTCTACTTTCTTTCACATTTCTGCTCTTCATTATTCTTCATTTCATTCTTCTATCCTTACTAATTCCTCTTTATTCTTCCTTTTCTCTTTTTCTCCTTCTTCTTCTCCTCCTTCTTCTCCTCTTCTCTTTCTTCTTCTTCTTCGTCTTCTTCTTCTTCTTCTTCTTCTTCTTCTTCTTCTTCTTCTTCTTCTTCTCCTCCTCCTTCTTCTTCTTCTTCTTCTTCTTCTTCTTCTTCTTCTTCTTCTTCTTCTCCTCCTGCTTCTTCTCTCTTCCTCGTCTTCTTATTTTTTTCTTCCTTCCACTTTCTCCTTCTTTTCTTATTGCTTTCATTTTCTCTTTTCTCGCCATCTCTCCCTTCCGAATTTTCCTCTTTTCATCTTTTTCATCCCTTCTGCCATCTCTTCCTTCTCTGCCTTCTTCTTTTCTACCTCCTCCTTCTCACATCGGTAACCATCATACTCAATAGCCTTATCATAACTGTCATCATCATCATCATCATCATCATCATCATCATCATCATCAATGTCATTTTAATCCTTCTCATCGTCAGCGTCGTCTTGTCGTTTCCATCTCTCTTCTTTATTTTACAGCTGTTGCTGCTGCTGCTACTACGACTGCTGCCACAACTGCTGCTGCTGCTGTTGCTGCTGCTGCTTCTGCTGCTGCTGCTGCTGTTGCTGCTGCGATTAATATATAATGCATTTCTGCTAAGTCCCACACGAAGCTAAAATCTTCCTCAAGTCAAACACTATATCAGCTTTGACAGGTAAGAGACACTTTGGCTAACGTAGTACTAGATGTATTTATCCAATGGGTTGATTGAGGAAGATCTGGAACGAATTCTATCATAGCCCTGTTCCATCAGAGCTGCCATGAGAGTACAGAATGACCACCTTTGCAACAACAAAAATTTTAGAAACAGATACTGTTGTTGTTGGCACTCCGTCGCTTACGACGTCGAGGGTTCCATTTGATCCGATCATCGGAACAGCCTGCTCGTGAAATTAACTTGTAAGTGGCTGAGCATTCCACAGACACGTGTACCCGTAGCGTAGTTCTCGGGAATATTCAGCGTGACACAGTGTGACAAGGCTGGCCCTTTCAATTACAGACACAACAGAAACAGGAAGTAAGAGTGGGAGAAAGTTGTGGTGGAAGAGTACAGCAGGGTTCGCCAATAGCTTGAGATTCAAAGTCTCACAGCTATTTAATATCCAGCCAAAACATCTGAGAGATATACATGGAGTTGTGGTAGATGCTTTTCAGAAACAACTAGATCTGCTGCAATCCAACGTCCCAGATGAACCTTCATTCTGACAAGAATCTCAAAGAGGGCAGCAATATCAAAATCTTTCCTTCACCAAAAACCTATAACAAAAGAATGGCCATTGTAAAGGTGACAACACTGTCAGTGCCCCAGCATGGCTACAGTCTTTGGGTTGGAATGCATAAGGAAAGAAGAAAAGAATATATTAGTGCGTGTGTGTCTGTGTGTGTAAATACATACACACATGCACACACGTGCATGCATATATACATATGTATATATATATATATATACATACACATCCGTGTGATACGTATAAAAAATGCAGTTCTCCGCAATATTACACATTCGGATATTACATACACGCACAAACGCAAACACCTGTGTCACATCTTTCACTGTATTAACCACATACATACTATATATATTTTTATAAGTTATAATAAAGAAACTATAGACGACAATTCTACAACAATCCACTTACATATAGAAAGCTACACATTCGCTAAAATGAGCGAAAGAACAGTTTGAAAAGGTAAAAGCTTGTAAAATATACTGAGCCAGCTTCTCGAAACTAAAGATAATACTTCATGAATGACAGCTGGTTATGACCTCGTCAGTAACAAAACTGCTTTAAAAAATAAATGGATTTGTCACACATTCACATAAGAAATTGCGAACGCTTTATTTTCTATCAAATGTTTGTGTGATTATGTGTGTGTGTGTGTGTGAAAACACGAAAACACATGCACAAACACACTCGCACATACATATACACATGAACAAAGTTATACAAATATATGTAATAAATTATATAATATTAATAATAATAACAATAATGATAATGATGATGATAACAAATATGTATATATATAATTAATCAATATTAGATAAATGCATAATATATTATATATAGTACTATATATTTACACACACACACGCATATACGCACACACACACACACACACACACACACACACACACACCACACACACACACAGCCTTGCACATACGCTCACTCAAGCACACACATTTGCATTTGCGAAAACTAGGCGCTAAAGATATTCTTCATAATACATTTATGCAAGGTAGAAGCTTTCTACTTCGCTGCTCGTCAGAGCTTGGTGCTTGTGTTTTTCAGTGTAACTGGCATTCACATTGTAGATATTTTAAAATATGCAAATCTGGTCAATGATTGGGTAAGAAACGGAGTAAGTTTAATAATGGCGGAAGCATTTAATAGTGTTTCTTTTTTTTTTCTTTATATATTTGAAGTGATACATAATGATAATATATGTATGGTAATGTTTCTGAGTCAAAACTGAAAAAAAATTACTGTTTGTTGGTGGCGAGTACGTAAATCAATGCATTTAATTCTGATATATATATATATATATATATATATATATATATATATATATATATATATATATATATATATATATATATATATATATATATATATATATATATATATATATATATATATATATATATATATATATATATATATATATATATATATATATATATATATATATATATATATATATATATATATATATATATATATATATATATATATATATATATATATATATATATATATATATATATATATATATATATATATATATATATATATATATATATATATATATATATATATATATATATATATATATATATATATATATATATATATGTATATACATAGAGATAGATAGATAGATAGATATAAAATCCAGCTAATTTTCTACCTATATTTATAATAACATGTGAATAAAAAATGTGAATAAAATATTTGAATATAAAGTGTTGTGTGCATAAAAATGCTAATTTACTGACGTGTTTCCACGTGTTTGCATGCACGTGTATTCAAACAGTAATCGCGTATATGTATGAATGATTCTATGGTCTTATGGCAGTGTACAAGCCTACATTTTGTTGCTTCCTGAAGCATTACTATTGATTAAGCTGTCGAATATAATTCATCTGTCTTAATACATATTACGTTTTGTACCTACATGTTGATATTACCTCGGATTTTTACTTATCATATCAACCGTTTAGTAAGTCACAGCAGAGGGCTCCCAAACGATTTACATATAACCATATGTCTCGAAATTAAATAAAATGTTCTTTTCGAACAATCAGCTTAAATATTTTTAATTTGGGGTAATAGTTTTTTCCTTTACCTGCATATCTAATGGAGTGGACGTGTTGACTCTGTTTTCAATAAGACGGAAGATCTTTTTTCTCTCCAAGGAAATGCGTATGCTGAAATATATATAATCATGCCCACACACACACACACACACACACACACACACACACAACACTATTTGTTTTTACATGACTGAACGCAGCGTCACCAATTCGTAAGTAGTTTTTCGTAAACTTATATTTTCCGACGCTACTCTATCTCTTTCTCTTCCTCTATCATTTTTCCCCCTCTCGTTCTTCCTCTTTACTACTACGTATCTCGCTTTACCCCTCTCGTTCTTCCTCTGTTACTTCTACATATCTCTTTTTTCCCCCTCGTACTTCCTCTCTTTCTCTTTTCCTCTCGTTGCTCACCTATTCTTCTACTTCCTCCCTTTGTTTCTCCCTCTACCACTCTCTCTCTTCCCCTTACAACGGCATGGTCACATGCTTCCGGTCAATAATCCTTTTCTTCCTTGGCTATCGCCGAGCAAACACGCGTAACTACTTCGTCCCTTTCAAGTTCGTGCCTCACAGCGTTCATACACAGATAATTTTTCTCCTCTGGCCGTAAAGCCTTTTCTGTTTGTTTTCCTGTCTTGTTTTTTGTCCGTCACTACATTCCTCAATGGCAAGATTTAATTTGTGTATACAAATTTAATTTGCGGTCCATGGGAAGAGCCGTTTTAACGATGCGTCCTGCCCAGCTCTTAGAAACGCCGGTGTTAAAACGGGGGTAGCTGATGAAGTAGAATGTTCTTTATGTGGCTTGTGTGTTTTCTCGTCTACGTTTTGGTTGCAATGTCCTGTACCCAGATATGCACCTATACATACAGGCGGATGTCGGTACGCACATACCTGTACGTATATATGCATATACTCATTTACTATTTGTTTATATATATATATATATATATATATATATATATATATATATATATATATATATATGTATGTACACATATGCATATAAACATATATATATATGTACATATATAAACAAATACATACACATGTATGTACATATATACAAACAATTATATATCATGTATGTAGTATATACGGTGTATATCTGTCTATTTACCTATCTGTCAATCTATCAATATATGGATATATATATAATTATTATTATTATTAATAATTATATATATATATATATATATATATATATATATATATATATATATATATTATGTGTGTTTGTATAGTTGTGTGTGTGTATGTGTGTGCGCGCATGTGTGTCTGTGTGTGTGTGTGTGTGTGTATGTGTGTGTGTCTGTGTGTGTGTGTGTGTGTATGTGTATCTAATATACGTACAAAAATTATTTTCTGCTGCGATGAACCAGCTCTTGGTTTGTTCCATTTTTTTTCCATCCCTGTATATTTAACACCACAATATGTTTCTATCATGTATTTCTATGAAAGGTGAGATGGCATTCGACGCTGATTTGGTCGCCATTTCTAGAATGCTTATTCCAGCGGTTGTCTTGTTGGAATTATTATTTGTTGTTTTTACCGATTTCTTTTAGGCTGCATGTACGTATTGGGGTGGAGGTTATAATTTGATGTGTTGTCAGCGTCATTGTAAGTATAAAATAGATATCACACTTAAATATAAGTCTGCAACACTGTGCATAAGTAATACGGTGTGATATATCACTATAGATTACCATTGAAATCAACGACACCATTGTGATACGCTCATACGCAGACACACGCACGCACGCACACACACACACACACACACACACACACACACACACACATAGCCACATACAAATATATAGATTTGTGTGTATATTGACATATATATTATATATGCACATATACATATTTACATATATACGTACATATATGCATGTATATATTGTCATATATGTGTATACATATATCCCATATATTCTACATATATATATATATATATATATATATATATATATATACAATAGTATGTATAGTATGTGTATACCTATTAGTATGTATAAGTTAATATATATACATATACTGTAATATACATACATATATATATATATATACATATACTGTAATATACCTATATATACACATAATATATACACATAATATACATATACATATATTATTTGGCTTAGTCACATTGACCCTATATTTCGGGGGAGAGGAAATAGATATTTGTGAAATTTATGCCTTTCCTAAAAGCATTAGCTACGTAAATGAAGTGAATTGGATCCAAGCAGCGCTATAATAGTGATTGATGAGTGTTTTGTAAGCTCATTGTGCTAAGAACAAGCTTCCCTATGGGAAAAGGAAAAAAAATGAGATTTCTTCAGGAAAAGGGGAACTGGACGTTAGCTCTGACCAGTTCATCTCATTAAAACATTGAATGTTGTTGGAATCAGTGGCTCGAAAACACTCGTGTCTATGCTGCGTGTGTGTTCGTTGCAAGACAATTTAGGATTTGGGACGGAATGGCAATAATTTAATTCATTCAATGTCCTCTTTGCTGTGTTCCGTCATCGTAAGAATTCGTCAAACAGCCAATGAAGCAAACTGTATGTACGTGGTTAGCAGATCTCTTAGATATGGTAGCCGAATTTTCCTCAAAATTCACCTTTTAATATTTTGATCTTATTTGGTTTGTTTCAGGCATTATACTAAAGCTATTCTAGGGCACTATGCTGTTGATTTCTAGTCGAACATAGGGACGGCAATAAATATCTTTTTTAAAGTCTAGTATTTATTCTATCGATAACTCTTACCGAACAGCTAATTCACGGGGATGCAAACAAGACAAATACAGAAGCAAACACACACACACACACACACACACACATGTATGTATGTGAATGTGAATGTGTGTGCATATGTGCGTGTGTGTGTGTGTATTTTGTAGTCAAGAAAGAACATTTCGAATGCATTAAAGCTGTAAAGGCAACAGATGAAGACCGGGTATTTACCCTAATAAGACGGAAAAAAAGTTGCCACACGGCGGGCTTCCACAAAGTGTCTGTCTACCGAAATCCTTCATAAGACATTGGCTGAACTGGGGATACAGCAGAAGACATTTCCCCAAGAAGCCGTGCAGTTGGCTGGATTGAACCCAAGATCATGAGATTACAAAAGGAGATTCTTAACCAAACTATCAAAAAAATAAATAAATAAATAGATAGATAGATAAATAAACAAACGATAAGTCACACTGTGTAACGTAATAAGCGATATACTGTTCTTGGTAACAGTACATGGACCAATATGCAGATAGTTGGAGCGAATTTCATTGTAGGTTCGCTCAATAAAAGTGATATGAGGCTAAACAGCAACAATAACGATAGCAACAGCAACAGCAATAATAACACCATCACCTCTCGACAACCGGTGTTGGTGCGTTTACATCCTCGTATCAGCGGTTCGTCAAAGGAAATCGATTGAATAAGTACCAGGCATTCCAATAAAATAACAATACGTTCCATTCGTTCAACTAATATTATTCAAGGCGATACCCCAACAATGGGTGTAGTCTATTGACTGATACAAGTAAAGCATAAAAGACACACACACACACACACACACACACACACACACACACACACACACATATATATATATATATATATATATATATATATATATATATATATATATATATATATATATATATATATATATAAACTGGAACATAAACGCAAGAAAAGACAATAAAACCACCGAGGAGATAGACGATACAAAGGCAGACAGGAAAAAGGACAATTAGAGGAACAGGTAAAAAAGGACGTATCAGACGTTGCCTTCTTTCGTCAGTCAAGTTACCAGATGTTCTTACAGCTTCGGACAGTTACTCTTGAGACTGTTATAAATAGAAAAAAAAATTTATTTCTAAATCTCTGAACGAGAAACAATCAGTTACAGTACTCAGAAACGATTTGTACACAGATATTGTTCTGAGGTGAGTGGAGGTACTAAGCTCCCTCGTTCGAAAATTTAAGGATGTAGATAGCGCGTAGATGGCCAGCTGGAGATGATGTTTCCTGGGGCTAAATAGCAGTAACATTTGTCCAATCAGGACTGCCACATTATGTTAACAAAGCATATATACATATATATACATATATATATATATATATATATATATATATATATATATATATATATATATATATATATACACACACACACACACACACACACACACACACACACACACACACACACATATATATATATATATATATATATATATAAAGCATATATACGTCTCTGATTGTACGGGCGTGTGTGCGTGCGTTTGTGTGTGAGAGTGTGCGCGTGCAATCGAAAGTGTGCGTCTCCGGTTTTCACGTTCGTGAATTACGTATTTTCATATATATATAAGTATATGATGTGTCTCAGAAGTCTGACTGTTTCG
>NC_142943.1:57948127-57958127 GCF_046866305.1 Octopus bimaculoides
ATACATATATATATATATATATATATATATATATATACATAAAACAATGATAATTTATGTAAGATGTTTTTTGTATATAATATACATGTTATTATAATGGATGAAGGGATGATTATTGAATGGTTATTATTTTGATATTATGATATTTTTTTAATAATTTTTCTATCTTTATATAATAAGTATTTCATATTAATTCATTTGGTACTTATTGTTGGTTGAGATATATATCTAATTATTGTTCTACTTACGATCTGACGAGTAGCTATATTTTTGAATAGAACTTATTTTCGATAATTTCAATTGATTTTAATCGATTTAAATTTCTTTTCTATTTGAAAATTGGTTATGAAACACGTGTAATCTTTTTATTATATTTATCTTATGATATTTACTTTACTTTATATTATACTCGTTTATTGTGCTTTTAATTATTAATTTTTCTATATGTGATAGTGGATTTTCATCGATGAGTTCTTGAAAATTGGTTATTTTCCCTAAAACTATATATTTTATATATACTTTATCTATAAGGCTCAATTTAATTTTAATTTTTTATAAATTGATTTTAATTGAGTTTTTTACCTGTAATTTTGGATTTTGTCCCTAATATTATTATTATATATATATATATATATGTACGAATATATATGCAAGCAGATATGAACAAAGGTGCGAATATACAAAATATGTAGATTTAAATACAATACATGTGTATATTTGTGTGTGTGTGTGTGTGTGTGTATGTGTGTGTGTGTGTGTGTGTGTGTGTTTGTGTGTGTGCGTGTGTGTGTGCGTACAGCTCACCCATAGCAAATATCTATTGTCACCGCATGTTAAACAAATATCGGCTGCCAGTTGATATAGTCAATCAGTGATTAAGTATAACATAAAAACAATATGTCCACAATAACAAAATAATAAGATCATTAAAAGTTCTTCAATATTTATTATGTATTAAACGTTATCATTTATGAAAATAAATTTTCTCCTCAACACAATTACTCTTTTCTACTCTTGGCGCAAGGCCCGAAACCTTTGGGGAGCGGGCCAGTCGATTAGATCGACCTAGGCCCAAAATTTTGGGGGAGGAGGCCAGTCAATTGGATCGACCTCAATACGCAACTACTACTTAACTTATCGACTCCGAAAGGCAAAGTCGATCTCGGCGGAATTTGGTCTCAGAACGTAAAGTAGTACGAAATACCGCTAAGCATTTCGCCCGGCGCGCTAACGTTTCTACCAGCTCACCGCCTTCCTTAACACAATTATTGTTCCATTTATTGTCGTATAAGGGTGATGAGAATTGTTTGCAAATCATCGGTATCGGAGAAGGACACAAATGAGAAAAGGTTAGGTTTCTATTTCCATTCAAATATCAACGGTATTTGTTCAGGCCTTATCGTCTGAGTTCAAATTCCACCGAGGTCGACTTTGCGTTTCATCCTTTGGAGTCGATAAAATATTTACCTGTTGAGCACTGGAGTCAAGCAACTGACAATACAAATCTGTAGTATTGAGCAGAATATTTGCTGTATTATTATTAAGGCTGTGTGCTAGCAGGACCCTCAGCTTGCAGGGCAATATATTTAGCGCCATTTCGTCTCAGTTTTTGTTCTAAGCTCAAATTCGACTTTGCCGTTTTAACTTATAGGGAATCGATTTAATAACTACCGGTCATGTAGTGCAGTCGATATAATCTGCTAGTCCCCTTCTGCAAAATGTCAGGCCTTGTGCCTATTGTGAAAAAGATTTTTAGGGCGGCAATTTGGAAGAATCTTTAGCGCTTCGATCAAAGCGCTAAGAAACATTTATTTCGGTTCTTTACATTCTGAGTTCAAAAGATGCTGAAGTCGATTTTGTCTTTCATCCCTTCGGGATCGATAAGTTCTGTACTGTATTGGAAGTATTCTACTTACCTTCCCGAAATTGTTGGCCTTGTGCCAAAAATGTGATCGACTAAGATCCCCCCTTCCCACCCCCCGGAATTACTGGCCTTATGCCAGAATTTGAAACTATTGTCATTATCGTTGTTGTTGTTGTTGTTATCATCATCGTCATCATTCTCGCCCGACACTGGGAGTGGGGCAGCTATCCTCACTAGCACTGTCAGCGACACTCCATTTCCGTCTACTACGAGGCCCATGATTGCAGATGGAAGTGGACCATAAAGCGGCTGAAACAGACACCGCAAAGCATCTCGTCCTTTGTTCTGACAAATCCGCAGTCTTAACCTGGTGATTATATTTATATATAGAACCCGAACAGACAATAGACAAGAGAGTAACGTTCCCTGCCGAGTCATAGCGACTCACAAAGCCGATTCCCAGGTTTCCATTGCGTATATATTCCACACCGGGACAGAACGCCTGTCTGTCGCAGGATTACTCATTTTGGCCGGCTGTTTGGACTGGAACAATGTGAAATGAAAGGTTTTGCTCAATAACACAACGCATTGCTTGTTCCTGGATTCGAAACCATAATCTTACGATCATGAGTTTAACACCCTGAACACTAAGCCACGTACCTCCTAATAGACAAAATCAACAATTAAAGCATTGCAAACACTACTTGATTATATAGGCCATTACCCCACCTCCCTGCCATTTCTGGCTGCTTAACTCACCTCTCTTTTCCCCCTTCCCCCCCCCCCCCTGCTTATTTGTTTCTTTGTATTTAAATGTTCAAATTTAAAATGTGAACAGTTGGTTCAATAAATTATTCTCGATGATTTATAAGTTGAAATTGAACTCGTTTATTTCGGTTTCAAATGAAAATATATTATACATGGCCAATATAGATGCAAAGTTCGATAGTTTGAAATTTGTTTAATAACTAGAACTCTGAACTGCATCCAACAGTATATGTGCGTGTGTGTGTGTGCGAGTGTATATATGTATGCGTGTGTGCATACGCATGTTTGTATAAATTAATAATATATATATATATATATATATATATATATATACATACATACATACATTGGTGAATGGAGTATAGAATTTTATA
Source organism: Octopus bimaculoides (assembly GCF_046866305.1). Taxonomy (NCBI): domain Eukaryota; kingdom Metazoa; phylum Mollusca; class Cephalopoda; order Octopoda; family Octopodidae; genus Octopus; species Octopus bimaculoides. The sequence continues at coordinate 57,951,134 of NC_142943.1, forward strand.
TCTATATTGGCTATCTATAATATATATATATATATATATATATATATATATAGGTGTAGATATATATAGGTGTAGATATATATATGTGTATATGTATATATATATGATTGATATACGTGTGTATATATATATATATATATATATATAATATACCTATATGTACATAATGTACATATATCTGTCTATACGAGTGTTACAAATACGTATAGCACGTACTCGTATATACACACATTCATACATGTACACGTATATATGAACTTTTATATGTGTGTGCGTGTGTATGTATGAGTGTGTACATGTGTATGTGTGTGTGCGCGCGTATACACACACACATATGCTTCACTTTGTAATGTCTTCAACAATGGTGTTGTCTCGTCTCCCTTAACATACCACGCAGATTATCAATATAAGTTTGATCACTCAAACAGTTTGCTAGCATTTGTACATCACTCTCGCTCTGTCTATCCGTTTATCTTTCTGTCTCTCTTTCATGTGTCTTTCTCTCGCTATTTCATTCTTTCATTGATTCGATTAAATCTTCAAACAATGAGAATCTAAACTAATCGAAATGCAATTCAGTTCTACATATTATCAGACAACGTCCTCCACGAAAATGTTCCTGGTCTTGAAAAACACAAACCAATTTTCCCTTCATTTATTTCTTCATAATGTGTATTCGTTCATTTTGGCATATTAACATTTAACACTAATCTATCAATCTATGTACCTATCTATCTATTTATCTATCTATCCAACTATATATATATATATATATATATGCATGGATACCTATATATACATACGTATACACGGCATATATATACATATATTTATATATTTATACACACAGACATATATACATATATATATATACATATAGATACACGCACACATACATACTTATTAATATTGTTTTACATGGGCTATTGCCGTTTCCTTAGCACTCTTTAGTGAAAAGAACAAAAAGAAATGAGTGAAGAGATGGTTGCAAGGCTGGTTGATTTCTGAAGTTGCTTTGTCTGGAAAACTCTTGTTTTCAATTGTAAAGTGAGACAGACAAATTAAAAGAATACAATAAATAGAATATAAACAAAAAGAAATAAATAAAAAGATGACTAAAGTAATATATAAATAAATGATATAATTCGTCGTTGTTCTACTCTACGCTCTTCTCTAATATATTTTTGAACATATTCTGTTTCCGAGTTTGATTTTTCAAAATGATTTATTTCTGTATTGTTTTTATATTCAATTTCTACTGGTAATTGTCTGTTTGACTCAGAATATATGTCCGCATCTATATATATATATATATATATATATATATATATATATATATATATATATATATATACATATATGCACACACACACACACACACACATATATATATATATACATATATGCACACACACACACACACACATATATATATATATGTATGTATGTATACATAATGATAATAAAATGCAATATAATGTTGAAGTGTTTATGTGTATGTTGGTGAACAAGCCTACACGATTAGAGCTACAACTATTTCTCGCTTTGAAAAATATACTGGTTTCTATGTAACATACATATTTACTTTAATAATAAGTCCAAACAAATATTGTGTATCTGGTTTTCTATTCTTCATGCATACATAGTAATTTAATAAATCTATTATTGTTGTACATTCACAGTTCTCATAAGCAAGCACAAACCCACGCATGCATATATGTCTTAACGTATGTGTATATGGGTATATTTGTTTACCTATCTATCTATCTATTTATCTATCTATTTATCTATATGTATATATATATATATATATATATATATATATATATATATATATATATATATATATATACACATATGTATATATATATATATATTCATGTGAAGCCTAAGACGAAAATAAAAAAAATATTTTATCAGAGAAGCCGAACCATGCATCCAGATATTGCAGAGTGAAAGTTTTACCAATTATACCATGTAACCTCTGAACTACTTTAACAGTCGAATTAGCACGCATAAGGGCTGGTGGAGCTTTTACAAGGTGAGCTAGATAATATAAGTTTGTTTCGTTTAATTTTGACCCGTGAGATTCCCTGATGATTTCGCTTCTACATAATCGGAGGCAGGCATGCGATACTCATGCAGCATAAGAGGCGACTAAATTGCCAAGCTTATCCAATAAATCGACTTTCATATTTGTTGTCTTGACTTTGAAATTCATTCAGAGACGTCTGCATGTAATTACCTATCCTGTATGTGATGTGTTAAATGCATGATTCGGTACTCGTGGTAGAATCAGTTAATTTCCTGTCTAAAGCCGCTGCCCTTGTTGATATACATATATTATATATATATATATATATGTGTGTGTGTGTGTGTGTGTGTGTGTGTGTGTGTGTGTGTAAACACACTTTACAGACATATTGCAGCTCTCCTTCAGTTTTTCAAAGCCCTGTAAAAGAACTTGAGACTCTGGATCTCCAACCAAGCCTTTCTCGGTATGCTTAAATCCAGGAACTTTTGAGTATACTATATATATATATATATATATATATATATATATATATATATATATATATATATATATATATACTTCACGACTGTAAGCCGGACGCTCTAACCACTGAGCCCTGCGCCTTCACAGTGAAGGTGCGTGGCTCAATGGTTAGAGCGTCCGGCTTACAGTTGTGAGTTAGAGAGTCTGATTCTCAGACCGGGCTGTGTCGCTTCGCAGTTATGCGGTTTCGGATTCAGTGCCTCTACGTGGCATCCTGGGTCTTTTACTATTGTACCAGGCCGACCAGAGACTTAGGGAGTGAATTTAGTTGACGACATCTGTGTGTGAATTTATGGAACGTCATGCCATAAACTCAACCGTCAACTGTCCGTCAACCATATTCTCTCATAAGGCCTGTGTCGGCCCCAGGCTATAGCAGAAAGCACTTGCCCAAGGAGCTATGATGTTGGAATGAACCCCAGATCATGGGTTTGGGAATCAAACTTCTTACCACACAGCCACGACTGCGTCTATTTCTGAAAATCTTTGACCTGATCATTATTTCAGGAGGTGCTTCGCTTACTCAAGGCCAAAGGGTCGAAAGGAAGTAGCTACCTCGCCAGTAAATCTTATGACAGGTGGGTAGGAGTGAAACATATCACGTGGTTAAATAAGCTTATATCAACTACGAAGTGGGAGGCTGGAGGCAACATCTGTAGGAAATTATTCCTCTTTGCTGTAACAATGAAATTTCGGGCTGTTGGAGGGGTGCCTCGAACCACCCATTAGTTAAACCCACCATCACTACTATGGCCTGTAAAAAAAATTCTTATTAATCTGCTGTTCTGTACTATTACAGAAGCTGTAGTATTATTATTAGTAGTAGTAGTAGTAGTACTAGTAGTAGTAGTAGTAGTAGTAGTAGTAGTAGTAGTAGTAGTAGTTAACAGCTATTTGAAGCTGATTTGATGCAAATAAAAATAAAAGTTCAATCAAAAGAAATGTTTTATGTGATATACTTGTGTGTGTGTGTGTGTGTATGTATATATATATGCATATATATATATATATATATATATATATATATATATATATATATATATATATACAGACAGAGATAAATGTGTGTGTTCGTACATACATACATATACATACATACATGCACACACACACACACACACACACACACATATATATATATATATATATATATATATATATATATATATATATATATATATTTGCAGTCACACATAAACATGGATACGTATTTCTTTCAATACATCCACTTAACATTATATTTTCGATGTGTTTATGCACGTGCATTTTATGTATATATGTATATATATATATATATATATATATATATATATATATATATATATATATATATATATATATATACGTTTATAGGCATGTATGAATGTATGTGTTTGTACGAATGTATGCGCATATATGTATGTATGTATGTGAATGTGCAAGGTTTGTACGTAAGTGTTCGGGTGTGTATTTTTATATATTCCTGTGTTTTGACGTGTGGTTTTCTGCATGTATATCTTTATCAATATATCTATACAGAGATAATATTTAGTTATCTGATCGACTCAACATGGAAATAGTTTTGTTGACATTCTGTATTCAAAGATGAAATCAGCTGCCACGTCCTTTTTAAGACCTCCTTAACTTTAAATGATTTTCTTTCATATATTTTAAACACACACGCGCGCACGCACAGAGCAACATTTAGAATTACACTGACAAACATTTGTATTATATTTCACACGCAAAAATAATCACTACTACACTACACACCCTTGCACCTACAGCTACCCAGATATGCTTGAATATTATATATATATATATATATATATATATATATATATATATGCGTGCATACACACAGACATACATACACACATGCTTGAACAAATGTATATCAACATATACATGTATGCATATATGTACATATATACAGAGAGATGTGTATATATATATATATATACATATATATATATATATATATATATATATATATATACATATATATATTATACATACGTACATCTGAGTGTGTATAAATTGCAGGTTTGCATGTGTGTGTGTGTGTGTGTGTGTCTGTGTGTGTGTGAGTTAGGGCATCATTCATAAGTTCGATTGAAATAACAGTACGCTCGACATATTGTCAGTAATGGTGACAAAAGGTTGACAACATTTCTATTATCAGTTGAGGTGTTAGAGAGATACAAAAACTTGATATAATATTTCCTTTGAAAATGAACTACAGTCATACATATATATATATATATATATATATATATATATATATATATATATATATATATATATATATATATATATATATATATATATATATATATATATATATATATATATATATATATGTATATATATATATATATGTATGTATGTATGTATGTAAGTATGTTTGCATGCATGTATGCGTGTGTCTGTGTTGAAATATATATTTATATGCACATATATATATGCATATCATACATGCACATAAATATACGCGGACGTATATGTAAAAATATATGCGTGTTTTCGTGTTTTAAAATGTGTGTGTATCTGCGTATGAATGTATAAATATATATGTGTATATATATATATATATATATATATATATATATATATATATATATATATATCAAATAAAATATGAGCATATTTGAAAGATATATAAAGAAATTAGTAGTTTCAACAGTTAAGAAGTTACAGATGTTAAAATTGCTGTATCTAAAATTGGATTCTTTTGAGTAGACACAAAGCATCTGTATTTTAGAAGAGAGAGAGAGAGAGAGAGACAGACAGAGAGACAGACAGACAGACAGACAGAGAGACAGAGAGACAGACAGAGAGAGAGACAGACAGACAGACAGAGAGAGAGAGAGAGTGGGGAGGTGGGTAAAGAGAGGGAAGGAAGAGAAAGGGGAAGGGAAAGAGAAGGGGACTAATGGATTCTTTCCATCATTCGTTTAATTCTCCTTAACGACATTAGAGTCGTAAGCTACGAACTAGCTTTCACTTAGTATCGAAACCTCGCTGTTTATATGTGTGTTTGAACACGCATCCACGCGCACATACATACATACATACATACATACATACATACATACATATATATATATATATATATATATATATATATATATATATATATATATGTATATGTATATATATATTGCTCTAAAATTCTAATATTTGCTACTAGTATATTTTTACCGTTGTAATTTTTTTTCTGTTGTCGATCAAGTACATTTCCAGGACAACTGATATCACTATGGCAATGAAAATATGCAGAATAAAGTGCTGCATGTAATATGCTTAAAAACAAATATGGTTTTGTAACCATATAGACTTGATTGAATTCGATGTCACTGCGCGTAAGCTTTGAAATGTTTTGTATACTAGCTTCAGGTCGACTATTGCATTTTAAAACAAAAGTTGGTGAGAGGAAACTAAGTCAAAACTAGTCATATAAATAAATAAAACTATATAAAGGCATGGATTCATACGAAGTGAACCCTTACACACACACACATACGCACATATGAAACTTCATGCACGGCCATAACGATGTCAACAATACAACTAAGACGGTCAGCAGCAGCGGAGGTGCCAACGATGGCAATAACAATAATAACAATTACAGTGATGACAACACCGTGGACGAACATCCGTACACAGAACTCGGAATCTCGGGTCTTAGAACAGACACAGCACAATGGGGTGAGAGGATGGGCTGAGGGGAAGGCCACACTGCTGCTAAAATCTATGACACACACACAAACAAACACACGCAAACAAACAAACAAGGACACAATCGCATGCGTACATAACTTACTTCTTGCTCCACTTACGTCATTCTGAGGTTTAAGACGAAGGATTTGAAAGGATCCACGTAAAATGAAAAACGGACAACATTAGAAAAACATACCAGGGGGTGCTGAAAAGTTCCTGGCTTTAAGAGTAACGCAATGGCTTGGTTGAAGGCTGTATATTCCGAGTTCTTTTACACATCAAACCCTCGTATGCTCTTAAATCTTCCACTCAGCCTAGCTTTCATGTCAACGTCGTTACTTGGTTTCTAATGAAGCAATATATATATGTGGGGGGGGGGGTTTACTCATGTTGGTGTTAGACAATTTTCCTGACCAATCTTGTGTTGTGAATTAGTAATTGCTTCATTAGAAACCAAGTAACGACGTTGACATGAAAGCTAGGCTGAGTGGAAGATTTAAGAGCATACGAGGAGTTGACGTGTAAAAGAACTCGGAATGTAGAGCCTTCAACCAAGCCTTTGCGTTCCTCTTAAAGCCAGGAACTTTTCTGCACCCCCTCGTATGTTCTTCTAATACTGTCCGCTTTTCATTTTACGTGGATCCTTTCAAATCCTTCGTCTTAGACCTCATGAATGTATGAACCCGTGTTTTAGGCCCAATGCGTGCGATCTTTAGATATCATTTTGATTATGGG
>NC_142943.1:57975627-57985627 GCF_046866305.1 Octopus bimaculoides
CATCATCATCATCATCATCCCAATCCTCACTTAAGGCCATTCTTGCTGCTGGTGGTGGTGGTGGTGTTGGCGTCGTCGTCGGTTTTTGGACATAATTATGTGTGAAGCGCTGGATTCGATTTAATCGACTAACTCCTCGCTACCCGAATTTTTTTTTGTTCCTCTACCTATATCATCATCATCATCATTATCATCTTCAGTAGTAGTAGTAGTAGTAGCAGTAGTATCAGTAGTAGTAGTATTGGACGGCATTTTGTTAGGCTTCACGTTCTGAGATCGAATTCGTCAAGGCTTACTTTGTAATTCGTCATATCCCGATGGATGAAATAACAACAAAAGGTTAAATGTTGAGCTAAACAACAGACAAGAAGTGATATATGGAAGACATCACGGTGGACGCGAGCGTTCGCGAGAGAAAATAGCAATCGACTCCTTTAAAATGCTTTCGTTACCAGAGCTAAAGCGCCAGCTTTTACGAGCGGGAAATAATTGTTCGATATGATCGGGCAACAGAGACGTGGAAGTGGTAAGTAAGCCACAATTAGTTCTTTGGCGGATTCCACGGTCGCATCTTTTCCATTCCAGGCAGAAGTGTATAAACTTTAAGTAGATTTTTCCAACCGGATGAGAGTAGTGACTGTGATAGTGGTGGATTTTAATACCTAACTCGACGGCCTGCAACATCTCTCAGCAGAAACGTTGCAAGGCGAGCTGGCAGAAACGTCAGCACGCCGGCCGAAATGCTTAGCGGTATTTCGTCTGCCGTTATGTTCTGAGTTCAAATTCCGCCGAGACCGACTTTGCTTTTCATCCTTTCGGGGTCGATAAATTAAGTACCAGTTACGCGCTGGGGTTGATGTAACCGACTTAATCCCTTTGTCTGTCTTTGTTTATCCCCTCTATGTTTAGCCCCCTGTGGGCAATAAAGAAATAAGAAACGTTGCATGGTTTGAAAAAGCCTATTACAGCTGCTGAGATAAGCATTGTTATGAATGGCGGTAGAAGGTTAAATCTTCTGGTGTGATGGGCTTCATTACGTCCAGATTTGTTTGGCCTTCTCCTAGCAGACGACGATGACCGCAGGCGTCAAACATGAATAATTTCCAGTATGGTTAGCCGGTACGTAAGAAGATGCATTTGGAAACGAAGGCGCAGAAGAGGTAGTTCTTTACAATTTCCATTCTACAACATTGCTGAAGGCAGAGTTAAACATTTTGTTGAATTGTGTGTGTGTGTGTGTGTGTGTGTGTGTGTGTGTGTGTGTGTGTGTGTGTGTGTGTGTGTGTTTGTGTGTGTGTGTGTGTGTGTGTGTGTGTGTCTTTGAGCTTGTATATGTCCCACCACTACCGCTTGACAACCGGTGTTAGTGTGTTTGCGTCATCGTAACGTAGCGGTTCGGTAAAAAGAGACCCGATAGAATAAGTACAAGGCTTTTTTAAAAAATAAGAAGTATGAGAGTCGATTCATTCATTTGACTAAAAACATTCACGGCGGCGCCCCAGCATGGCCGTAGTCGAATGACTCAAACAAGTAAAAAAGGTATCAGATTTCACTAAACGTTGTTGTCATTTCCCACCATATCTATTTTTCCTTTCATCGCACTGATCTTAGAAAAATAAATAAAATTAAAAAACAGGGGTCAATTTGAACGACATGGATTCTCCTTCAGAATTTGTGGTTTTTCTGTCAATGTTAAAAATAATCATTATTTCATTTCTTTTTTTTTTTCTTTTTTTTTTTGAAATTTTATTCTTGATCTTAATCTTGTTTTGCCAATTTGTTCCTCTGTGTTATTTTATTCCACCTTTACTTTCTTTCACTTCTTTTCCTCCTCTTTCCGCCACACCTAACCCTAAGACCGCCCCCCTCATCCTATTTTACACCCATAACACGCGTCTCAACCAAAAGTGGTTTTGCTTAAAATTAAATTTAAAACGATTATTGACGGGTTTAAGTAAACCACACAACGAAGTAATATAAAGAAAAAGAGAAAGGAAAAGAAAAGCCAGATAAATAAAATATGAAATACCAAAAAACATTTAAATAAATATGTAAGCAAACAAATACAAAATTGCAGTTAAAATAAAATTTTTAAAATGAGAGAACGGGAAGTAGAAGAGATAAAGAGAATGAGAGGGAAAGCGGTAGAATGTATAGAGTTCATGAAATGTTACGCTGAAAAGTGAAATAAATATTTTATTTGGATTATTTAAGATGCATTTGAATGACATATTGAAAAATAGTAAAAAAAAATTTAAGGAAATTATCCAAATAAGAGTGTTAATATAGTACTGTCTCTAGAGACGTAATAAATGTGTACGTGCTATTGTGTGCGTGTATGTTTGTGAGTGTTTGAAAGAACGGGAGAAATAGAGAGGGGGATAAGGGGAGAGAAAGAGGGAAGTGGGAGAAGCTGCTGTAGATTAGAAATTGCGAGAAAACTAAAGGAGAAAAACTGAGTATGAGAAGGTGTGGTAGATTTGCTGGAAGATAAGGGAAGAAAGAATAGGTTGTAGGTATGTATGTATGTATGTGTGGAGAGATAGATAGATAGAGAGAGAGAGAGAGAGAGAGAGAGAGAGAGAGAGAGAGAGAGAGAGAGAGAGAGAGAGAGAAACAGACAGACAGAGACAGAGACAGAGAGAGCGCGAAAGAAGGATGCAGGGTTGATAGAATAAAAAAAGCTATGTGAGTGGGGATTCGGGAAGGAGTGAAACAGTGAGTACTGCTGAAAAGGGATACAGGGAGAGAGATACTGAGAAAGTGAAAGAGAGAGACAGAGAGAGAGAGCGAGAAAGACTGAACAGGAAAGGAAGTAGACAGAGTGAGGAGACTACGAGGAGGTGCGGAAAAGTTCCTGGCTTTGGGTAAAAGCACATACAGGAGGATTATTGGCTTTATGCAACATATTCCTTTCTCAGATTCACACACAGCAGCGGTCCTTCAGTTTTTCTACGCTCTGTAAACGAACTCGGAATGTTGGGCCTCCAACCAGGCTTTTCTCGACCCCACCCCCTAAAGCCGGAAACTTTTCGGCACCCCCTCGTTTATAGGCATCGATATGAAACTGGAGATTAATTTCATACGTACTCTGAGTTTCGCCGGTTAGTATGAACATGGTGTATCAAACATGATGAATCGCATCGTTCGAGAAACTCGGAGTAGTAAACGAAATTAATTACCAGCTTCCTCTACATGTGTTTACGTATGTATATAAGTGTGTGCAGAGGTGTATGTAAAGTCGACCTCGGCGGAATTTGAACTCAGAACGTAAAGACAGACGAAATACCACTAAGAATTTCGCCTGGCGTGCTAACGTTTCTACCAGCTCACCGCCTTAACACCATCCAATATTATATCTCAAACGAAGGCTATAAGTTGGCAGAATCGTTAGCATGCCTGGTGAAATCTTTAGCGACATTTCGCCCGTCATTACGTTCTGAGTTCAAATACCTCCGAGGTTGACTTTTATTTTTGGGGCCGATAAAATAAGTACCAGTTGAGTATTGGGGTCGATGTAATCCACATACACCCCTCCTGGAATTTCTAGCCTTGTTCCAAAATTTGAAACCAATGTTACATCTTAACTGTGACAATGATCCAAATGAAATCGTGCACCATTAAACTTCGCCGTAACCCTTGTGTTGCGCTGCCCTTATATATTGTGTTATGCATTTCTGAGCAGTATATAACGCACCAGCTCTATCTGCTGTTTTTTTTATTTTTTATTATTTTTTTTTACTTTGCCCTTCATTGAAAATATTGCACGTACGGTTCCAAAATTTCTTTTTCGAGCTACGAAGGATATGTTGTTCTAGACATACGTTCATCTAAAACTGCTATTTTGAGGATGAGAAAACGATCATCGAGTGTTTTATGATGTAGAGACACGAAATTTTCTATTTTGCATGTTTGCGCGCAGGCTAGTGTGTTACATTTTTTTATTTTCATCACTGTCACGTGACGAACTGAAATATTGATGCACTTAGCCATTGCCAGAGAAGATTTCTAGATAGGAATTTTCTGCCGGATGCTTCACTGGGGAAGCTTCAGTGAAAGAAAGGGAGGCTGGAAACGTTTTCATTCTTCCTCAATTCAAACTCACCGTTCTTTCTTTACTTGGTAAACGCACGCGCGCATTGTGTGTATGTGTGTGTGTGTGTGTGTGTGTGTGTGTGTGTGTGTGTGCGTGTGTGTGTGTGTGTGTGTGTGTGCGTGCGTGGGTGTGTGTGTGTGTGTGTGTGTGTGTGTGTGTGTGTGTGTGTGTGTGTGTGTGCGCGCGTACATGTGTGTTGCAACAGATACAAAAAGTACCGGGTAGCTAATGGAGAAAAAATTTAGTTCATAAAAATGTGACAGATAGACACAAGGCCCGCAATTTTGGGGGAGGGGGCCAATCAATTAGATCGACCCCAGTACGCAACCGGTACTTAATTAATCGACCCCGAAAAAATGAAAGGCAAAGTCGACCTCGGCGGAATTTGAACTCAGAACATAAAAGCAGACAACATACCGCTAAGCATTTCACCCAGCGTAGTATCGTTTCTCATTGCAATGGTTTAAAACACCCCTAAACTGAACTTCTGTTCAAGCCAACCAATTTTACATAACTTATCAAACCAGTAAATCCAAGCATAATGAGTCATTCTAAGATGAATTATTTATTCTTTTATCAAAACTAATGAATTGAATACAAGTAATCCAACTTTATATACTAGAGGTATTGAAAAGTAAAAATATTCTGAAATTCATGAAGATAATTACAATGTTAAATCGTTAAAGTAAAATAACCTTCCAAATCTCACGATGGAAGAGTACGTAACCTGGTTAACATGAAAGGAAATAATGGAAAGCTTTAAGCTCAGAGTAAATTAATAACGCCCTGCTGTGAGGGACTGGATAAATTTGTTGTTGAAGAAACTAAGGAATTGTTTGAGTAATAGGAAGTGAATGGAGAAGATATAGTTGGTATGGAGAAGAAATAATGACAATGAATCTGATTCTAATGAACTAGACATTGGAAAATATAGGCTTCAAATATTAAGACTCTGTGTGTGTGTGTGTGTGTGTGTGTGTGTGTGTGTGTGTGTGTGTGTGTGTGTGCATGAGTGTGTTTGTGTGCATGAGTGTGTTTGTGTGCGTGTGTAGCGGGGGGTTATGATATTTTAAAAAATAACATGGAATGTTTTATACGTAAATGAGTCAAAAAGATTTCATGAACAAAACGAAAATAGTATCTACTTCAAAACATTGATATATTAACTCGAATTTGTTCAGAAGAGATGTTATATAGTCTTCCTTAAGCAGCTGCATCTGAGATGTGAATCACTGTCCTTCATTGGCTTTAATGAGTTTTCGATTTTGTATTGTGTCTCTGTCAGTAATACCAATGGATCTGTGTGGTTTTCGTCCTCTACAATGTTACAGAACTTTGAAAGCTATAAATGTCTTACAGCGATGATAGAAGTGGTTAGCAAAGCCTATCCTATGTTCTGAAAAGATGCGTTGCATTCGTCAATAAATCTCTTCAGTTTGATTTCCGTTCTTGAAATGACACGATTTCAGCCCTCATAAGAAGATTGGTGTACGTCCCTCTTCATTGGCCAAGTTTTGAGTTGATAGAATAAGAATGCTCTCTATATAAGCCATCGAGAAAATCTTGCTGACTTTGAAATTATTGGTTACCAAATGTTTTGGACTTTGCTACAGTGTAGACCTTTGCATGTCAAGAAGTCTTTCAGTAATATAGAACTCAGGGTACCTACTTGAGTTGTGTCCCACCGTTGAGACAAATCGGCTTCATTCCTCATTGATGGTTACGTTTTCAATCTTCTTTGCATAGAGAAACTCGCCTACTGTGGCTGTAGCATCCTCAGTGGATGGGAATAAGAATCGCAAGACTTGCACAACGCATACGTGGTGACCTGTGAACGCATTATTAGTGTAGTCAGGATCAGAGAGATAAAGGACCTGCAAACCTCTCATATCGCCTCTGCCTGACAGTGATGCATTTGTTTTGGATGGTGTTAAGGCTTTATCTGGGGAATTAGTGCACTATATTCAGAAAGAGAGATACACAACTGGAGTGTATTCCTTAACGATTTCTGCAGTTCTTGGAAAGCTTTTAGTCAGAATTATCTGTACTTTTCACAAAGATTGATGGATTTTTGTACGTGATGATTATGGCTTTCACAATCTCATCTAAGATAGCGATCCAACAGGATATGAAGCATTGCCTTTCTTTTGGTATCATCAAACGCTTTGAAGAAATCCTTTTGCTTCCAGATCACTGGTACCATCGATCTGCATTTGTGGAAACCGTTTTTGTTCTGTATTATAGTTAAATGAATAATAGTAGAAATTCTGTTATGGGGATTAGGACTGCGGATATTTGAAGAGGTGATAATGTGATTCCTCTGCAGTTTTAACGAAGATGTAGATCACCTTTCTTTAGAAGTGGAATAATTAAAGACTTCCAGAGGATTGTTGTTTTTTATTCAAATAGACCTCGTTACAGAAACCAACAGATATTCGTGGAAGAGTGGACTCCTCCAGATGACAGTTGTGATGTTTTCTGGACCTGATGTTTGTTGCTTCATAATTATTTAAAACATTTTGAAGTTGTCTGATTTTGGCAGACCATCTGCTATTTGTGATCGAGAAAAGGAGCGCCATCAAGTTTCTTGTTGCGTAGCTCTGTTTTATCAAGTACCAGTCTGAAATACTTAAACCCAGTATCTATACGCTGGTCAGGGTTTCTCTCTCAAAGAGAATTACTGGAGAAGATCTCTTGTAGATAAGGTCCTTCTAAGCGTCTTCTAGATAAGGTCCTCCGTTATCGAGCTATTCTGCTTTGGGCTTGAGGCTAGCTTTTGGTGCCTCTTTATACGTTTCATCTGCGATTCTTTAGCTGAATCGGAGATTTTTTTCCAATATTTTTGTAGTAGTTGAATTCATGCTTCTGAGTTGCTCTCTTCAAATATCCACTGGCTTTTGTTGTCTTTTCATGGAAAATGAAGTGTGGCTTCTTTCTCACCTTCGAGAATAATTCGAAGACTATATATAGTGTGTATCATGAACATCAATGTATTGTATTCAAACCTGACACAAAGAGAGACATGATGTGTACAGAAATTGTAAACTAGTCGTATAAATTAGCATTGCCAGCTGCTTCTCTATTATCACTTTATTTCATTTGATCTCTGACTCGCAATTTGTTCTTGTAGTTATTTGTCCATTCTATGCACGAATCAATTCTGTGGCGAGATTTAGCTTTCAAAATAACTGTATGCATGTGTATTTTTTGATACTGTTAGATCATTTCTTCTTGGTTATGATATAATACAGTTAAACAAGTCAGCCAATTAGTTGACAATGTGATCAGAGTGTCGATATACGATTTTAAATCCATGTCTTAGTAGTAACAAGTCTACTAAAAAATATAAAGGTAGGCGTTAATATATCGGGTCCGGAAACAGTTGAATTTCTGGATGAGTAATACTCATGAAGCAGGATCTATACTGTTACTTACGTAAGGAGCTACACGGGGTAATGGTGAAACTAACCGTTTATAACCAGTAGGAATTTTTAATCATTTCACAGTTGACCTAAAATAATTTAAATCTGGGACACAATTAGAATGATAAAATCAATGCAGAAATAAAATGCCTTGCGATAACATGGAATATCTTTGTAAAAAGTGTTTGGAAAAAAAACTGAAGGAACAAGATAAAAAGTATTATCAACTTCATCGAATTGATATATTGATTATTACATGGTTAAACCTGATTAACAAAAGAAAATCAGGATCTTATTAATATATACATATTAATATACATATAGGCATATATTAAACGTAGCGGGTGATCCACATGTGTTTCTAGAAGGAACATAAGTGTAATATATATATATATATATATATATATATATATATATATATATATATATATATGAATGTGTGTGCATGTGTGTGCGTGTGCACGTGTATTTGTACGTGTGTATGCATAGATGTATATGTGTAGGTACATGTAAGTAAACATACAAATATGCATGTATGTATATGTATATATACAGACGCATATGTATGTATGTATATATGTATGTATGCATGTATGTACGTATATATGTATGTTTGGATGCAAGGATGGATGCTACATACATATATCTATACATGAATCTGAATACGCATGCCTCTGTACGCGCGTTTGTGTGTGTGTGTGTGTGTGTGTGTGTGTGTGTGTGTGTGTGGAATGTGCAAGTGTGCAAAATATTTGATTAGATAAATTTGAAAAGAAATCACATGGGGAAAAAAAAGAAGATAAATTTTCTTTTAAGGAATTATTTGCAACGAATGAAGTCAGAATCGTCTTGTAAGATTCCATGCATAATGCGATAACTTTACCAAATATTTCAAGTAACCTACGATGTCTTACGTTTCTGTTTGTCTTTCGATTTTTTTTACTTGCTATTTTTTTTTATATATATATGCGTTTCTGTTTGTTTTTTGGATTTGCTTTATATTCTTGTGTTTCGATTTTGGAGAGGAATATATTTCTGATGAAAACATTGTTAATGCTTATTTATTTATTTATTTATTTAAGCAGGCGCATATATTCCCATACATCCATGTACACACGCACACACAATCGCGTATGCATACAATCGCGCACACACGCATAAATACACTACTTAAATATACATATCTGTGTGTGTGTGAGTGCATAACACACATAAATACACTGCTCATATATATATATATATACATATACATATATTTATATACATATATATATATATACATATATATATGTATATGCCTATATATATATATATATACATATATATATATATATATATATATATATATATATATATATATACATATACATATACATATACATATACATTTATATACATACATATATATATGTGTGTCTGTGTGTCTGTGTGTGTGTCTGTGTGTGTGTCTGTGTGTGTGTCTGTGTGTGTGTGTGTGTGTGTGTGTGTGTGTGTGTGTGTGTGTGTGTGTGTGTGTGTGTGCATTCATACATACATGCGTATAAACACACATACATACGTACGTACATACATATATCGTCTTCTCTTCCCCTTTTGACCAAATTTCCATGTTAAAAGCAGATACGACGCATAGTGTATTCTAAAAAATTGTTTTACGAAACATTAACTGCCTCAAATGTCTCGCCATTATAATGACGCCGTTTGTTCTTTTTTTGTTTTTGCTTTTTTATTTTTATTCGTATTTTCTCCTGTTTTTATTTTGTTATCAAGGCAGCTGTTCGCAGCTATTTCAGAATGTTGTAGGTAAAATAGCACTAATGTTGATTTTTGTTGTAGCAGCATTTGTTGTTATTGCTGTTGAAGTTGTTATTGTATAGTTTTTGTATGTTCTTAATGTTCTTGATAATATTATTGGTAATGTGGCTGTCGTTGTTGTTGAAAATGTTGGCGGTAGTGGCAGTGGTCGTAGTGGTGAAGATGGTGGTGACCGTCGTGGTGGTCGTCGCGATTATATTGATGTTATCATTGTCATTGATCTTGTTGTTTCCTGCTGTTTTGTTTAGTGTTTTTTTTTTATATACAGAATCTTTTTAACTTCCTTTTAATCTGTATACATCGCCATTTCTTTTTTCTTTTACAGGAGAGTAATGCAGAATATCCTAAATCTGCCCCAAATATTTTCTCATCTATCCATTTTTCCAATTGTGTGTATGGATGTATGGGTTTATGCACCGACACACACACCCACGCTAACACACACACACACACATACGCACACTCGCGGAAGCAATATACACGCACACACGCGCAGAAATACACATACATACATAATTACACACACACGTGTTTGTGTATGTATATGAGTAAAATTTATGCACATACACATGTATATGTGTATGTACATATATACATAAGTATATAAGCATGTATATATATATATATATATATATATATATATATATATATATATATATATATATAT
>NC_142943.1:57993127-58013127 GCF_046866305.1 Octopus bimaculoides
GTGTATATATATATATATATATATATATATATATATATATATAATAGATAATATATGTATATATATATATATATATATATATATATATATATATATATATATATATATACACATGCATATTTGTGTACAGGACGTCATAAACTGTGCAAACAACATGAAATACGTAAACAACGAGAGAAAAATGAAAATCCAAGACAAGTAAACACAGAGGAAGGACCCTTCATCAGTCGTCGGCTGTCTATCTTCTCCTCATTTCGAGCATTCAACGACAATATGAGTATTCAAACACACTTGCTCCCATAAATTCTAAATTTAGTATTTATTGGGGGGGGGGGCAAAGTTGGGAACAAAAACATGACAGTGGAGACATATAAGGAAATCGAACCAAAACAAACATGGAGGCTTGTTAGACCAGAACGAGAGGAAAATAGTGAACGCTGGGAGAAATACATGCACACATACACTCATATGTATATATATACATATATAGATACACATATAAATATATATATATATATATATATATATAAATATTAACACACATATGCATAGATATATAAACAGCTGCATATGTATATATATATATGTGATGCCTTGCAGAAGTTTATTGTACAAGCTCCTAAACAAAGTGAAATTTACCATATTAAAATCAGGTAAGTATGTGTATATCGATTTGTAAACTAAACACTACAGGCTAAGAAATCACAAAATATTTATATACATAGGTAAATATACATACATACATATATATATATATATATATATATATATATATATATATATATATATATATATATATATATATATATATATATATATATATATATAAATATATATATATGTATGTATGTAAGTATGTATGTATGTATGTATATATATGTATATTGACATACATATATATATATTATACTATGATTGTAAGTAGTACAGTGCATTTTGAAATGGGAATGGTGGAGAATTGTATTATTAGTACACTACGTAAATATGCCACGCTCTAGAATCAAAACCAGAGTGATACAACACATTCAGCTGATATAATTCTTTATGACATATTCTCTCTTCGATCAAGTATGACATATATTACTGATGCTCTGTTTTTGTTGATTATTATTATCATTATTGTTGTTGTTGTTGTTGTTGTTGCTGCTGCTGCTGCTCTGTTATTGTTACTTTTGTTGTTTACTTCCCTTGATGTAAAATATAAGTTCCTATTTAGTTTATTTTCTGTGTTTTTTTTCCTCCAAGTTCTGTCTTTGCTTCCATAGCCTATTTCGTTGTATTTTTTATCATTGTTTTTCTTTATTCCTTTTTAGTTTTTACTCTTGTATTATTCCGTCATTAAAAAACGTAAAGTTCTTTGTGCTTTATATAGATAGATGGAGAGAGAGGGGGGAAGATGGGTGAGATGTACACATGCATAACAAAATATATGTGTGTGTATACAGACATCCATGAACACACACACACACATAGTTAGATAAAGATATAGATAGAATTCATATAAATAAATCGTCTATATATATGGTCTTATATATATATATGTGTGTGTGTGTATGTATATTTGTATCTATATATGTATATTCATATATATATATTTATATGTATATATATATATATATATATATATATATATATATATATATATATATATATATATACATATATATGTATATCTGTATATGTATGTCCATATATTTATATATATTATATATGATCTACGCGCATATTTACATATATGCATGCATGAACACATACACACGTACATATATATATATATACCTGCATACGAACATACATGTACATACATTCATTTTATTTATCCTTCTAAGACAGAAGGAATAAGGAAATCTTCTATTGTATCGATTATTTCTTGTCCGTCTCGGTTTTTTTTCCATACATGCTTTCAGGAATTTGCGTACAAGTCATATCCAGATGTTATCGTAGGGGCGGCGACCGATTTATGTATTTATTTATTATTTTAGGGAGTTTTGTTCTTAGATTTATGGGGGTGAGTTTTACAGTAAAACGGGTAGGATGTGAGATTTTTTTTTTCTCAATATATTTTTATTACTGTATTTTCTCTGTGCTTAACAACATTAACCCCTTCGCAGTTTGTATCTGTGAAGATATCACCCATTCTGCTTTAAATATTTTCCATAACAGTTCTTCCATTTTCGATTGACTTACTTCACATATTGTAGCAATTTTTATATTCTGCTTCCGGTGGGTGTTACTTTACGTAGCTGCGAATTCATTATCGATTTCTCATTTTTTTTATTGCGTTTCTATGCAATGCTAAAAACTGTCTCCTCAGACACCACCATTATAATAATAATAATTATTATTATTATTATTATTATTATTATTATTATTATTATTATTATTATTATTATTATTATTGTTGTTGTTGTTGTTGTTGTTGTTGTTGTTATTATTAATGATATTAAAAACAAATAACTTGAAATATGTGTTATATATATGTATATATATATATTACAGAGAGAGATAAAATGGGGTGAGAGAACGGGCGAGAAAGACAAAGACGGGGTGTTATCATCGATGAGACATTCTCTGCTTCTCCACTCTTTGTATATACACATGTGTGCGTGTGTATGTGTGTGTGTGTGTGTGTGTGTGTGTGTGTGTGTGTGTGTGTGTGTGTGTGTGTGTGTGTGTGTGTGTGTGCAAGCATAGCTGTGGGGTTAAGCACTTAGTTTTACAACAGCATGGTATCGAATCCAGTCTCCGGTTACAGTCCTACAGCGTAGCACTTTGGGCAAATGTCTGCTGTTATAGCTCCCAAACATGCCAATGTCTTGTAGACGGAAACTGTGTAGAAACCTGTCATATATGTGTGAATAAGTATCATTATCTTATATATTATATACAGTTATTGTACAGTTATTACACTATGAGCCTTCCATAGGTGCTTTCTCTCCGTAACTCGCAAAGCCTTTCGGGTTTGTTTACAAAAATATTATTTATGTAGTATCAAGACAGTTTAAGTATATATTAACTAAATTTAACTGAAATTGATGGGTGAGCATTTGGCCAATCAGATTTGCAAGGAGCCATGAAAGCGTCGAATTGTGAGTTCGATTCAGTCTGAGGTTAGTTCATCATTTTTCCGTTATTTGCTTATATTTAAAAATTGTCGCTTCAAATCGGAGAATAAATATCATTATTATATATATTATATACAGTTATTACACTATGAGCATTCCATAGTAGCTTTCTCTCCGTAATACCCAGAGCCTTCCGAGTTTGTTTATGAAAATATTATTTCTGTAGTGTATATATATATATATATATATAAACATAATCAAGGGATCAGCTGCTATTTCTGAACTTCGGTATGTGGTGAAGCAAATATTTGCTGATCCCTTAATTATGTTTATAAATATATATGAACTTTTAAATAAGTTCTCCACCGATAATGGTGCTTACATACCGAAGGGCTTGGTAAAAATTATTAATTTTTTATTTATTAATAAATTGATAATCTTTTACCCTTTTAATTTGTAATAATTATTCACTCCCTGTTAGTAAACGCAGATTCTCTGCGGTATTGCTTGTCACGCACATGGTAATTTCTTGAGGGAAGGATAGTGGACTGGCTGGCCGAGGTAGATTCGGTTATGCTTTCAGGTTTGTGTCGATGTAGAATGTTACTCGTTCATGCATGCACAGTTTGCTGGCATAGTCGAATTTACTACTGGAATATCGTATTGATGAAGGAAATTGAGTATTTATCACTCATAATCCAGAAACCCGTCTACGATTAATCTTCAGAATGGTTAGTTTTCATTGTTTTTTCTTCTTGTTTTTGCCTTTGTGAGTTACAAGTAATGCTATCTGTTGGAGTCTCAGCTTTTTTAGCTGCTATTTCTGAACTTCAGTATGTGGTGAAGCAAATATTTGCTGATTCCTTAATTATGTTTATAAATTATATATGAACTTTTAAATAAGTTCTCCACCGATAATGGTGCTTACATACCGAAGGGCTTGGTAAAAATTATTAATTGTTGATTTATTAATAAATTAATAAATTGATAATCTTTTACCCTTTTAATTTGTTTTAATTATATATATATATATATATATCTGTAAAAATATGTGACACTTATTCAGTAGCCATGATAAAACTCCGAGTTTCAGATGCCAGGGTGGGAGCCCACGCCAACATTTCTTCAGTTATCGGATTTCATCATGGCTACTGAATAAGTGTCACATATTTTTACAGATAAATTCCTCTATTTGCATAATATCGAGGTCTCTTTCTTTTGTTGTCCTTCCTGTCAAATATATATATATATATGTGTGTGTGTGTGTGTGTGTGTGTGTGTGTGTGTGTGTGTGTGTGTGTGTGTGTGTGTGTATGTATGTATGTATATATACATATATGTGCGTCTGCAAGGCATTTGTGCATGTTCGTGTGGATATGCGCAATATCTGGAGTCATTCCGTGTACTTGCAGGTTTGTATAATTTCTTTTATGTATGTAGTATCATGCATATAGTTTCACATGGAGACCTGATGTTATACACTTAAATGCTAAACTTTTGGAAAGTTTTACATATTTTTGCAGTTCCCTTCATAGTTTGCATCTATATTCTTCTAATTAAGTTTCTCCTTTCTGGTTCCGAGAAGCCTATTTCCGCAAGATAGTTGTTTGGGCAGTTTGCTACATATCCCAGTGCCCCAGTAGATGCAATATATATCTGAACTTGTAATCTGAGATAAGTAGCTGTAAATTTCTCAATGGAGGTATTTTCTTTTTCAATGATATTTATTTTTCTCTTAACATCTGCTCGGAGTCTGATTTACACTGCTCAACATACTATCTCTTCTCTGTTCCAAATCGGTATTACTGGAAATAAGTTGAATAAAATTATAATTAACAGATCCTCCTCTATTTTCCGTTACTCAAAGCCAGGAACCTTTTAACAACCTTCCCTCCAGTCGTATATATAGATACATACGCATGTATGTACACACACATACACACACGTGTATACATGGGAGTTTGGCAGCTGTAGTTCTACATGGTCATAAGTTCATGTAATTCTACATGCTGTTTTATAAATGCTGGATCTCTACGTACAGCCTCTGCCATTAACATCTAATATAGCAGATGCGGAGATAAATATACCAGAGTATGCCGTACTCCGAACAGATAGAAGGGATAGAAGTCATGGGGGAGTTGCAATGTACATCCGAGAAGATGTCACACTCCTACTACTACTATCACACTCAAACTCTGTATGTGATACTTTAATAGTACACATAAAACAAATTGATGTAGTTGTATGCTCAACATACCGTCCACCAAATACCGCAAAGCAGGAAGGTAAATTTGAGGACAGCCTCAGACGCATAGAAGAGGTCCTGACAAATCTGGACCAACACATCAATATACTTTTCCTAGGCGACTTTAACCTCCCAAATGTTAAATGGCCTGAAGGTCACATCCTCTCTGGGATGTCACTGCATGAACAAAGCCAGGCAAAATCATTGCTAGAACTATCCAACATGCTGTTCATGGAACAAGTGATACTCCAACCAACCAGGGGAAGCAATATTTTGGATCTCTGCTTCACAAACAATGTGAGCCTAATCCATAATGTGAAAATAACGCCCACATCTTTCTCAGATCATAACATTATAGAATTAACTATGTATGGTCCTAGACAACCCACTGACACCCACCCCACCAGGAGGACTCAAGCAATATCCAACCTGAATTTCCACGGGGCGGACTGGAAGTCAATTCGCAGAGAGATTCGAAATCAAAACTGGCATGACAGCCTTTCTATACAAGACAATGACCTCAAACTAAGTCATTTTATGTCAACCATACAAGACATATGCACCAAATACGTGCCATATAGAAATACCAGCAAACATGCCAATAGAATTCCTAGAGACAGGAAAATCCTTATGAGACACAGAACAAAGGTCTCAAACCAGTTAAATAGAGAACTGGAGGATAGGAAAAGGGCTAAATTAAAACTAACACTGTTAGAAATAGAAAACAAAATTAAACTCTCCCATGAAAAGGAGAGAGCAGAGAAGGAAAAGAGAGCAGTAGAAAGCATAAACACAAACCCCAAGGCTTTCTATAGATTTGCAAAGGAGACTGCTACGGTGCAGTATAAGATAGGACCCCTGTTCCTGCCTAATGGCTCACTGACTGCAGATCCCACATGGATAAGTGAAGTGCTCAGTACACAATTCAAGAGTGTCTTCACCTCTCCTCTGAGTCACATGCAGATAAAGAACCCAGCTGATTTCTTTGACAATAGCACTCAGCAGAAAGGGACTGCATCCATTACCTACATCGACATTGAAGAGGAAGATGTGATAGCTGCCATAAATGAAATGAGCTCAAATTCGGCAACTGGCCCCGATGGTTTCCCAGCTGTCCTCTTAAAGTCGTGTAAACAAGAATTAGCAGGACCACTCCGGATACTCTTCCAGAGTTTCCTTGCAAATGGTAAACTTCCCAAAAAGCTGAAGGAAGGCACCATATGTCCTATCCATAAAGGTGGAAGCAGAGCAGAGGCTGGAAACTACAGGCCGATCTCTCTGACTTCACATATTAACAAAGTCATGGAACGAATTGTCAGAAGGAGATTGATTGCGTTCCTAGAAGAAAATGACTTGCTGAATGAGACCCAGCATGGTTTCCGTCCAGGTAGAAGCTACCTCACGCAGCTCTTGCAGCATTATGACTGGGTCCTGAAGCAGCTACTTGACCATTCAAATGTTGATGTGATATATCTCGACTTTGCAAAAGCCTTTGACAAAGTTGATCATGGCTTGATATGTCACAAGCTGCGAAACCTTGGCATAGCTGGTAAATTAGGAGAGTGGCTGCATGACTTCCTGAATGGTAGAAGTCAGACAGTTGCAGCCAATGGAGAACTATCTAGGGAAACACAAATATTGAGCGGTGTTCCACAGGGAACTGTTCTGGGGCCACTACTGTTCATAGTGGCCCTTTGGACATGCCCACGGTCACTTGGAGAGCCACTGTCACTAGCTATGCTGATGACACAAAGATATCTCAGGCAATAAAGAATCCTGATGATATTGTAAGCCTGCAGAATGACCTAAATGCAATATATGAGTGGGCAGAGCAAAATAATATGCAGTTCAATGCAAAAAAATTTCAAGTACTGCGCTACAAGACGACAAGTACCTCCCAACTGGCATACACAGGGCCTGGAGGTACTGCAATCCCAGAACCACAAACAGTGAGAGATCTGGGCATCAACATGTGTAGTGATGCATCATTTCACATGCACATTATCAAGTTGACAGCAAGGTGCAGACAACTGGCGGGGTGGATACTGAGGACTTTCCGTACAAGGGATCAAAAAGTCATGTTGATTTTATGGAAGACATTTGTTCTGAGCCGCCTAGACTATTGCTCTCAGTTGTGGTCACCACACAGTGTTAATCGGACAGCAGAACTCGAGGCAATTCAGCGGCACTATACAAAAAAGATCGCCACAGTCCAACAGATGAACTACAGGGAGCGACTGAAGGCACTAGGTCTCTACTCCCTGGAGCGCAGGCGGGAGAGATATGTAATAATATACATATGGAAAATACTGGAAGGACTGGTGCCAAACGTTGGTATCAAGTACTACAGGAATGCCCGCACAGGTCGCCACTGCATGGTGCCAAAGGTACCGTCCACTGCATCTCACATAAGAACGAGATACTGCAGCAGCCTCGGTTTCAGAGGACTTCAGCTCTTCAATGCCCTGCCAAAACATTTGAGAGACATGCAAGACATGGATGCGGAGGTCTTCAAGACAAAACTTGACGCTTTCCTCTCCACGATACCAGACGAACCAATGGCTCGTAATGAGACGCAGTTTAGGGCAGCTGTGTCAAATTCTCTTATACACCAGATGTGCCATCAAAACTCTTGATTGGACCATGTCAGGTGGGGGAGAAGAGCCATGCAAGGAACGTGAAAATCACGGTGGTGCACCAGCATGACCGCAGCCACTTGGCTGAAACACATAAATAAATAAAAATAAAAAAATACATATATATACGTGTATGTACGTATAAGATTAAGATTAATGTAATATAAAGCTGAAGCAAATTAACACCAAATATACAGTGCGTGTGTTTTTATTGGCTAAACTGGCAATATGACCATCCCCAAGTACAACAACATATATATATATATATATATATATATATATATATATATATATATATATATATATATATATATATATATATATATATATATATATATACATATGTGTGTGTATGTATGTATGTATGTATGTATGTATGTGTAATCTTAGAATAAAATGTAAGAATGCACACGTGAAAAAGCGCGCGCACAGTTTCGTATATATGCGTATACATACACACATACATATATATATATACATATTTATATATCTATATATATATATATATATGTATATATATATTTGTGTATATATATATGTATATATATAATTACACACACATATATATATATGTATGTATATATGTATATGTAAACATATATATATATATATATCTCAAATATATCTATATATATATGTATGTGTATATGTATATTATATATATATATATACATATACATAAGTATATTTAAATATATATATATGTATACAGATATATATATATATATATATATATATATATATATATATATATATATGACTTCTTACAATATCCTCAATTTGTCGAAATGATGTATGAGTCATTAGGGACAAAATACCAACCGCGAACACTCGCTCACACACGCACACATACACACATACACACGCACACATGCACAAACACACACACACACATACAACAGACGCGCGCGCACACACCCGCACACCCACACGCATCACCCTTTATACACAGACACGCATAACAAAATTACGTCTTGCACCAGAATTGCAAACATCACAGAAATTGCATTGTCCATCGGAGGTCACCATTTACCAAATATTTCAGTCCATCCCTCCATATATATATATATACAATACCCATCCCTTCCTCCCTCCATACACCCTCCCCCCTTATCTATCGCTTTCCCCTTTCTTCCCTCCCTCCCCCTCTCTCTGTCTCTCTCTCTCTCTCTGTCTCTCCCTCTCTTTCTCGGTCTCTCATCCTGTCTCTCCATTGCTTCACACAATCTATCACGCTTTCACTCTCGCCTCATTTTTCTGGAAAACTTAACGTTTCGCCTCATTGTAATTCCGTATTTTCTGTTGTATTGATATTGTTGTTGTTGCTGTTGTTGTTGTTGTCGTTGTTGTTGCTATTGTTGTTGTCATTATTGTTACTATAGATGTAGCTTTTCATTTTTTTTTTGTTATTTTCTTTCTTCTTTTTCTCATATTTTGATGAATTACGACCTAAACTCGTAGCTTAACATTAATATGGCCGTAACCCTGGTGGTTCAAGCTTGCAGACTGTCGTGGCGTTTACATATATATATATATATATATATATATATATATATATATATATATATATATATATATATATATATATGTATATGTATATATATATATATATATATATATATATATATATATATATATATATGTATGTATGTATGTATGTATGTATGTATGTATGTACACACACACATACATATGCAGGCATAGAAACATGCATATATATATATATATATATATATATATATATATATATATATATATATATATATATATGTATGTATGTATGTATGTATGTATGTCTGAATGTATAACGAGTCCCAAACACCCAACGGCGTGACTCAGCGGCACTCAAGAGTGATTTACTTTTTACAGTTCATATACATTTAAGTAAGTAAGCAAGAGAATTCGTGTGGAGGTTATATACATACATACATATATATATATATATATATATATATATATATATATATATATATATACATACATATATATGCACACATGTGCGTGCATGCGTGTGTGTGTAAGTATATAAATATATATACATGAATATATACACTTATGTATTTACATTTACATATATGCATATCTATATTTATATGTTTATATATATATATATATATATATATATATATATATATATATATATATATATATGCATCTATATTTATATATTTATGTATATATGTACGTTCGTATGTCTGTATAGGCGAGTAAGGAGCAGGGGACATTGGGAGGAATTATTAATGTATGTATGTAAGTATGGTATGAGTAAATGCAATTGTATGCATATTTAAATGCTTCTGTGTATACATTGGTGCGTTTGTGATTGTGTTAATGTGCGCATGTGTCATGCGCAAATACCTTTATCTTTCTTACTCGGGTAATGATAGATGGAGTTTCATACACGTGATCTATTTATTCAATGCGATTACATTTCACTCATATAAACGCAAACACAAACACACACATATACGCTCTCTCTCTCTCTCTCTCTCTCTCACACACACACACACAGACTCAAACACACACAGTGACGAATGCACATATACACATACTTGTGTATGTGAAAGTATAAAAGCATGCATGTATTTATTTATATATGCATATATAAGTATGTGTGAATACAGACATGTATTTATATATGCGGCTATTGTATACATGTAGGCATATATCCACATGTATGTTGATGTATATATGTGTGTGTACATGCTCGTGTGCGTCTGACTTTGTATTTGTGTGTACATATATCTATCTATCTATATATATGTATATATATATATATATACCTGTCCTCGTCTGTTGTTGTTTTTTCGTATATTCTCCCATATATATATATATATATTCTATATATAATGTAGATTATGTATAAATATATATATAATTACTTATATATAGCTACATAATTCGTATACATATGTATATATATATATATATATATATATATATATATATATATATATATATATATATATATTTATATATAAGTATAAATATTACGTATATACATAGCTTAGTGATATATGTATATCCACTAAACCATTCACATATGTGCGTGTATATATATATATTTATATATATATATGTATATATATATATATATATATATATATATATATATATATATATATATATATATATATATATATATATATAATCGTAGATATATGTGCGTGTGTGTGCGCGCGTGTGTGTGTGTGTGCACTCATACACACACATACATACACAGAAAGTAAAGACACACAACCGCACGTACATACACACCCCTTCAACTTAGTGATTTCTGAAAAAAAAGGGGGTTGTCTGTCCTACTTGCTATATTTATTGATTAACATTTGAAAACTCAGAAAAATAACCAATCTATGAACTCTAAAAACTGAAGAGTGCACATATATATGTAAATATGTATGTTTGTATGTATACACATGCACACACGCACACACACATATACATACATACATACATAAATACATACATCTACAAGCACTCATATGGCCACTATATTTAATCACTCACCACGTATGATCAATAGACATATCAGAAGATATATTGGTGAATATTATGTGTCCTTTTGGTCTTATTTTTGTTGTGATGTTGTTGTCACTGATGTGGGGTTTCTTTCTTTTTTATTTTTTTTATTTTTTTACCTTAAATATTTGATACAATGAACCAACCAATGCGTCTTTGATGTTGTTGCTTTTGATTAAAGGCCTTCTGTTATGACCATTCCATCTTCCTTTCCTCCTTTCTACTCGCCTTTCTTTGTCGATTTTTTTTTGTTTTGTTCTTTCCGGGTGGTTCTTTTTCGCACTATATCTATGGCGAGATTATCCAATATGTCTCCCATCTACTTTATTTTTTTTTCTTTTTACCCTGCTTTAAAGACGCTTAAGCGTCATATAAAAGGCGTTTTGTCTGCTATTTCTCGTAGGTCTAGTGATCATATCGTCTCTCCTTCGATGTTCATATTATTTTATTTCTTTCTTTTGCTGTTGTCTTTCAACAAGATGTCAGACCTTATCTAGCAGACGTTGGATTATTGGCGTTCAACCATGAAAATCCGGTGTTTTTTTTTTTTGGAGCGTGTGGGGAGGGTGTTCTACATCATACATATTTTATCTAAAAATACAATATTGAATGTGTTGTTGATATTTTTTTTAATGTAGCTGTGTGGTAAGAATCTTGCCCCCTAACGACACAGTTCCGGTTTCGGTACCACTGAGTGGCACCTTGGGCAAATATCACCTAGTATAATCTCAGGCCGACTAAAGCTTTGTGAGTGGATTTGGTAGGCGGAAACAGAAAGAAGACTGTTGTGTGTGTGTGTGTGTGTGTGTCTGTCTTGTCTATCTTTGTCTTCCACCACTACTTGGTAACCGATGCTGCTGTGTTCACGTATACGTAAACTAGCGGTTCGACAACAAATACCGATAGAAAAAGTAACAGACTTAAAATACATACGTATTGGGGTCGATTCATTCAACTAAAAGTTCTTCAAGTGGTGCCCCAGCATGGCCACATTCTAATGAATGAAAAAGTAAAAGGTCAAAGATAAATGTATTGTTTGATATAAAGCTCTGACTACTCTTTCTAGCACGTGGAGTGGTCATATACAAACTCTTTTATTGGCTTGTTGTTGCTGCTGTTGATGGGGATTTCCAAGTTAGAACTGATCCAGAAAAACTATGACTGTAAGTTGTTTGCTGTAGAACGCCTGTTATATTTACAGGCAATGTGGACTCGCGTGCTTCCGGTAGCCTTCGGCTTTTTTCTGTACACTACCCAATATTTACACACTGTTACTTATAGCTTAATTTGCATCGAGATCCACCGTTCCCTTACCAACCCACCCCCAAAAAAGAATTATCTATGGTGGTATGAGTTCTAGTTAGGACCATTTTGTTTTTTTTTTTGTTTCCAAATATCTTTCATTTAGGTTGACATGACCAATGTATATTTGCTATTTGAGAGCGACAGGCTGTGATTTGTCGTAAATTTGGTTGCTATATCTAGCGGACCGTTTGATTGCATTAAATCAGCCTATTCGTCTTCTCCCATTTTTTAATCATTTTCTTTCTCTTTTTATTTATTCATTTGTTCATTTTTTTATATTTTTATTTTATAGCTAATGTCAATCTTTTGACAAAAACGATTTCAGAGATTCATTCTCGATTTACTTGGACAAGAAGGATTTATGCATTGCAACCCTAATTTTGGGATCCTAATCAAGTGTATTGCCTTTGGTCACTAATCGATTTATTCAGATGTAGGTTTTTGTTTGTTGTTTGCGAGAGGTGTTTTTAGTTTATTTCTTTGCTTGTTTTGCTTTGTTATTTCCCAGATTACACCTAGTTGTCTTATACAATGTGATAAAGAGATCAATTGTCTGCAAGCTATATAAAATCTAGAATTTATCATTATTATTATTATTGTTGTTGTTGTTGTTGTTGTTGTTGTTGTTGTTGTTGTTGTTGTTGTTTTCTTCTTTCTTCAAATTTTCTTGCATTTCTCGCCGGGTGTTTTCCGTACACCTAGGGCAGAGAAACTCATTGTATGCATTCCCAGTTTATACACGCAAATTCACAGGTAAAAATATGTATTTTAAAAAAATTAATAAATAAATAAAATTCATGAATGGATGTTGTTTTCACAAGGATAATGTTCTTCTCAGTACATGAGTCGTTCCAGTTAACACGATTTTTTGCACTCCCTGTTGGGATGGTAAGCCTGGTATCATTTTCAAATAGGTTTCAGTACCTTTTTTTATCATTCTTAGAGATCCTACAATCACTGGTACGGTAGTCGCCTTGAGATGCCACATTTTTTCAATTTCTATTAGCAAGTCTTTATATTTACTGATCTTGTCAAATTCTTTCGCCACTATATTATGATCGCAAATATTATTATTATTATTATCATTATTATTATTATCATTATTATTATTATTATTATTATTATTATTATTATTATTGTTATTATTATTATTATTATTATTATTATTATTGAAACCCACAATTTGATAATGCTGTACTTGATAGACTATATTTTAATAGAAGACGGAATGGACAATGCCGGAACGTAAGTGATCACATATCTTTTCTCGCGAAGAGCGTCTAAGACGACATCATCCTGAGGCTAAACAATACTACCCTTACCACCACCACCACCACTACCATCACAATTTCAACCAACAACACTACGAGCAAAAGCAATTAGTTAATATAGTTTATTTATCGACCTGATAAATCTAGCAATTTTTCCCTCTAAAAACACATCCAGCTGCGCTGGAAGAGGATTTTAGAGACATTTCTAGTAACACATTAGATGATGTCGTCTTAGACGCTCTTAAACGATATGATGGTCATGGCTAGAATGCCTTCGTTAAAATCTCTTCTCAAATACGGGCTGAGCCGAAACTGACTAGTACGCCCACCACAAAAGAAAGAGGCTCTAAGTAGTCATATGACATGTTATATATTATATATAAGTTAAATTGCCCTCAAACCACACAGAAGTTTAAGGTATGACACACTAGAAAATGAAGTATAGACCTCCTTTACTAAGATGTCGAGATAGTCACGGTTAGACTGCCTTTCATCATAGGTCTTCTCAGTTAGGACTAAACTGGTACTAAAGAACAACGATTAATAACTCATGTATATATAGCTTTGTTACAATTATCGACGTGATAGATGACTAGAAATCTCAGTACTTTGTGTTATATTTCTTTGTTCACTGCACATTCTGCAATTGCCATTAGCATTGCATATTATTTTATTATTTTGGTGTTTGGTAAGTTGTTCGTGGCCAAATATTGATCTAGTGTAGCAGCTATAATCAAATCTTTATTGTACGATTTTATATTCAAGAGTGTTTCTATCATTGTTGGCTTGCGCACGGGCGTACATATGCTCTGTCTCTTGTTGCTGGGTTCTGATCATCAAAATTTATTTCTCTTTATTGATAGTGAATATATTTTCCACGTTTCCTTTGTTGTTTAAGATTAACTTTTTTTTTTCTCTTTCATTATAGGCCTACACCATGTTTTATTTGCTCAGTGTATTTTAATACATGATGGAAAACAATTTTTTTTCTTTTTCCATTTCTTTTTTTTTGTCCCTCTTAGCTTATATTATGTTACCAGCCTACCTTTGTTTCCTTCCTAGTGTGCTTTTTCAAAGATCCGATGTGGTTATTTTATATCAATTCTAGAATTGTATAAAGATCCTATACAGTTATTATATATAAATTCTTCAATTGTCGACAGCCTCATTCGATCAATGTCTATATAAAGAATATACTATCAATATCAAACTTCAATACAACTGATGTGTAACCCGAAGGTCAGATTTCTGGATTTCTTATCCGAGCTGTTGAATTCATGTAACATTATGTTGCCGCAGTGGTTTATAACTAGGACAGAAAATGTGCTCATACCTATTATCTTAACCCTGACAGTAATCTCAAAACGGAGTACTAAGCTAGCTTGATGAGCCCCTGAGAGGTAAGTTATACTCCTGGTGAAAATAAGTGACCCGGTCTCATATATATTTTTTGCAGGGGAAGCAGTGGTTGCATTTAAAAATGAATGCTACCGCTCTAAACGAAATCACCAAACGCTTCTACAATACTTTTCCTTTTCATGATTATGGGCTTTTATGAAGTGAAAATATATCCTTACTTATCAAATTTTCGTGTATGATTCTTTTCTAGCACTAACTATATTTTTATGAATTTGGTATACAGAAGAATGCACAACGCCTATGAACTTTCTCGGAGCCCTCGAAACTGGTGAAATCAATGGAATATGTTATTTACAGATAAGAAGCTTGATTACAATACTTCAACAGAGTGGAATTTGGTAAAGTTACCCGGGGCTAAAGAAATGGTGTTCAACAAAGCGACGGATTAACTCAGGCAACCAAATGGCCTGTACACGGGATCCCGAATGGCCTCCGCAGATAGCTGTGGAGATCATAAAGGTGACCCTGGTGCAAAGGCTGAAGGAACTGAGAGAGGAGTATCGCTTATGGCCGGGTGGAACCGGCATGACACACGCTTTATGCTTGAGTGAGGCGTGGCAAATGGTGGGGTACGGGGTCAGAAGCGATACTGAATTTGAAGATGTTGAAGAAGACTACGGATAAGAGGTAGGAAAGCCTCGTCATTGTAAAATGATAGTGAAGTAAGCGAATTGATGGTATCAATTTGAACTAATAGACTACGTCTTTTGAGAGCGGATAGCTGGTGTGAATACGACAATTATAAATTGAAATAATGGGTGGAGTTTATGAAGGCACCTGATTGCTTCTATTCTAGCCTGCTATGCTGGAGGAGATATTTAAATACGAATAGTTTTATTCGGCTACTGATATACTGATAACTTGGGAAATACGCTTTAGCTGTAATTAAGCCAAGGCACACTTATATCGACATACATGTGTGACAGTGTATATATATATATATATATATATATATATATATATATATATATATATATATATATATATATATATATATATACATATATGTATATATATATATATATATAAATGACTATATATGTGCATGTGCATTTATATGTACGTTTTTCTGTATATATTTACATATTAACACACATGTATCAGTATATATATATATATATATATATATATATTATATACATGTAAATCCTTATAAATGCATACGTATAATATATCTATCTATATATATATATATATATATATATATATATATATATATATATATATATATATATATATATATATATATATATAGGAGAATATACAAAAAATAACAACAGACGAGGACAGGTGGTGTAAATAACAAAATTATATATTAGTATGACGCTCGGGAATACGGAAAGTCTTTGACGTTTCGAGCTACGCTCTTCAACAGAAAGAATACGGAGACAAGGAGAAAAACACGGAGAAAAAAAATTGAATAGTGTTCAGTCAACGGTCAATCATAATAATCATAATATATATATATATATATATGTATATATATATATATATATATATATATATATATATATATACAGTTTGTATGCCTTTATGTCTGTATATAAATATATATATATTTATACAGTATGTATGGCTGTACATCTGTATATATATATATATATATATATATATATATATATATATATCGATTGATCTATATAAATACGCATACGTATATTTATATTTACATAAGTATATGTATTTATGTATGTATGTATGTATTTATGTATGTATGTATGCATTTATGTATGTATGTATGTATGTATGCATGCATCTATGTATGTATGTATGCATGTATTTTAGATGATTTATAGATTGTTCCTAACACTTGTAGCTGTGTCTGGTTTGATTCATCAAATTAGTTAATGGTGTTAAAGATGGACAGAATATTAATGATAATAGAGTCCACTTCAAGAAGATAAAAAATATTCCCTTTTTTCCCATGGGGATTGAGCTGTAATTTTCTGTTTTCCAGGATATGCTTGTGTATGCGCTTTCATGTACATACGTACATATATACACACGCACACACACGCATATATATATATATATATATATATATAGAGAGAGAGAGAGAGAGAGAGAGAGAGAGTGAGAGAGAGAGAGAGAGAGACACACACATTATTTTGTGACGTGCTTGATATATTGCCTTAATATTGGCTTTGCTTACTTTATGGTCGTTGTCTTCGGTATCTAAGATCACCGTATTAAGATAGCTTGAGGTAGGATTTTTTTCCCGCTGACCCTTTTTTTCCTTGATTGATATTCATATTATTTATTTATTTATATATTTATGTATTTGTTTATCTTTGTTATATTTTGTGTTTTATTTTTGTTTTGTTTTTGTTTTGTTTTGTTTTTTGTTTTTGTTTTTTTCAGTAATCAATCCATGTCATGATTAATTGGCTTTGCTTCATTTTATTATTTATTATTTTTTTTTTTCTACGTTACTTAAATCTTCAATAAGTTGCCTTCTTTCCAGTTGATCTGATGAAATATTGTTATTTCTCCAATGGCCAAGCAATCTATTAGTATATATGGATTTCAAAAGTTTCTAAGTTGGTAGAAAGCTAGTTATTGGTCAATTTTTTTAACAATCATTTTTTATATATATATATATATATTTCCTTGATGGGGAGAGAGAGAATTCCTAGCCTCTGTGTATGTGTGTGTGTGTGTGTGTATGCATGTATATGTGTCTATATCTGTGTCTGTGTCTGGGTCAGTGTGTTTGCATGAGTGCGTGCATACATTTTTAGTTGTCGGGAAGACTCGTCTCTGTTGGTGACTTCTGTGGCCATCAAAGCTATATTTGTTGTTTTATTTGATTGTTTTGCGTGTGTACTTGTGTGTGCGTGTGTGTGTGTGTTTGTGTGTGTGTGTGTGTGTGTGTGTGTGTGTGTGTGTGTGTGTGTGTGTGTGTGTGTGTGTGTGTGTGTGTGTGTGTGTGCCCTGTGTACAAGTTTTATTTTCGTCTGATTATTTATCGTAGACATGTACTTTCGCTATAGAATATGACAAGTTGTCAACCCAATATGCCTGTAATTTTCATCGTCATATATATCGATATATATTCGGTGATCATATATTCAGTAGTAGTAGTAGTAGTAGTAGTAGTAGTAGTAGTAGTAGTAGTAGTGGTAGTAGTAGTAGTAGTAGTAGTGGTGGTGGTGGTGGTGGAGGTGGTGGTGGTGGTGGTGAAGGTAGGTGTGGTGGTGGTGGTAGGTGTGGTGGTGGTGGTGGTGGTGGTGGTGGTGGTGTGGTGGTGGTGGTAGGTGTGGTGGTAGTGGAGGCGGTGTTGTTGTTATTGTCGTTGTCTTTGTTCTCGTTGCTAATGCTGTTGATTGATAATGTCTCGTCACATCTTTTTATATCTTGATTCTAATATAATTTTCTTTAAAATTCTTTTTTTTTTTTTTTTTTTCAAATATTGAAATTACAGATTTACTCATTTTTTTTCTCTGAAATATATTTCTTCAGTTTTCTATATTTTTTTAAACAAAATGTCATTCTATTCCATTTATCACAGCTGTGTATTTCACTAAGAGAGTATTTCTCTTAATTTCATAGAATGCAGAATTATTATTTTTTCATATGATTTTTCATGTTTTCCATCAACGACCTTATTACATAAAACTGTTGTTACTTCTAGTTTAGGAAAACAAAAAATCCTTTCTTTCTTCTTCTGTACCCATCCAACAAATGAACGAGTTGATGACGTTCGGAAATCAAACCAATCTGTAAATTTAGCTGTGATTAATGCATTTTCTTTTGAAAGTGTTTAAGAGAATAATAACCCCTAAAATAATAATCATATTCACAAGCATTAACTTCATACAAGTTTTTCCTTGTTATCCCTATATTTCAATTTACCAGGAATCCTTCCGCTAGCAAGGAAAATGTCCACGAGTCGATGAATATCATATCTTTATATGACAACTTAACTGTACTAGGCTGTTGCGTATATTACTTATTTATGGGGCTAAAATGAATGAAAAAATGTAGTGTATTGTAACAAATGAAACATTGTGTTGTAATCTTTCCAGCAGTTCAGTTCAGTTTGATATTCTGTGTTTCATCCCAAATCCCAGAAATACAGCATGTAATATTTGGCCTAACAATACAATCCAATTCTTCACCAAATATCAAAAGTAATAGAATGGCTATGGCGAAGTTGGTTGTGTAGTGGACGAAACTGAAAGGGTGACGACAGATATTTTCCTCTTCGGCCTAGCCCTCATCGACTTTTCCAAGTTCCACTTGAAAAGGGAAGTGAGAGTAGAGAGGGAAGCTCTGCACTTCCTCCTAACCAATAAATTTGCTGAATGTTGGGGGAATGTGGTGAGGATCTCCTATATGAATGGGGCCTTCTCCGAACTTTTGTAAACCGAAGGAAGTGAGAAGGACAAAGACGCCTTTTGAGGTGCATCTAGAGGTCGGGATAACCAGGTGAGGTTACGTATTGTATACATTGTCCAACACCCTACTTGTCCCTAGTAATGTATCACCCCTATTTGTTTCGTGTTCGGCTTTTATGGCCAGCAAAAAAAGTATT
>NC_142943.1:58023127-58028127 GCF_046866305.1 Octopus bimaculoides
CAGTTTGTCTAAGTAAATTGCAATTATCTGAAGTGGAATAGTTGCTGTTGGTGGCGTTTGTTGTTAGTGAAATTTGCCGGTGCTGCCGTTGTTTTGTCTTAAGGCCATACCTGATTTTAACTAATCTACGATAAAATGTGTTCCAGCCGTGACCATACCATTTATTTTATATTTCGTGGAGTAGTGCATTGTAATGGGGAAGAAAGAAAAAGCTTGCGATAATTTGAATGGCGTTAGTGTTTGGTGTGACAGCGGCAACAGTCATGGTGTTAGTGATAAACGCCAACGGTGCTGTGATCGGTATTGGTCGTAACGTAGGGGTTCGAACTGGCGTGACTGCTGACACTTTTTCCACTGAAATCTTCGTTATCGAATGAGTATTTTCTCTTGTAAGTCAGTAGGGTTTGATTTGAAGGAGATACGGCTGCTGTTTTGGGCATAAAAGCTCCGTCGCTGGCAAGATCTTTCTCGTGAAATTGGTCCGTACGTTTCTACGGATCGCAATATAATTTGGCTGCTGTTGTCATTTAGCCCGAAGTCCGACCTCACGGAAGAGACGTATGATCAAAGACGTTCCACTCATGGCAATTCTGTAGTTTTTGTAGATCTAGAAATACATTTTTAAATGTTTTCTTCCTTTTTAAAACGCTTTTAATTGTGAATCGAGAGAACTTACTTGCTATTTCCTGCAGACCGAGTGTAGAGGCTACTATCGTAATGTTGGTCATTGACATAGTGGAATTTGGTGAGGGATGTTAGCGATAAGTGTGGTAGAAGAGGAGGTGAAGGCGGTGGAATTGGTACCAGTACTGGTTCTCGTGTTGTCGTTGATTTTGTTCTTGCTGATGGAGATGACATGAGGCTAGCGGCGGTGGTGGTGGAGGTGGTGGTTGTAAAAATTGCGTTGGTAGTAAAAGTTGTAGTGCGGCGGTGGTGGTGGTGGTGGTGGTTTGTGGTCTTGGTGGTGATAGTGGTACTAATGAATGTAATAAAATAAGTGATTGCAGAGGTGGTGGTCATAGTTGTGGAGGTGGTGGTCGTCGTGTTGGTTGTGGTGGTGGCACATTTGGCGGCGGCGGTATCTATGATATATGTAGCAGTTATTGTTGACGAGTAGTTGGGCGGTGGCCGTTGAATGTAGCGGTGAAGTAGGAGAGGAGGCTTGCGGTAATTAAAATGGCGATAGTGTTTGGTGTGACGACGGCAACAGTCATGGTGTTGATGATAAACGGTAATGGCACTGACATTGGTATTGGTCGTAACGCTGGTTCTAGTTATGTACGGGGTTGGAACTGGCGTGACTGTTGACGCTGACTCTAGTGATAGCGATTGACTGATTGCGCCTTTGGTCGTGGCGGTGATAGGAGCGGCGGCGGCGGCGGCTAGCGGTGGTGGTGATGGTGATGGTGGTGGCACTACTTCTGATGCGGTTACTGTAATTGTCATTGATGCTGGTGTTGGTGCTGCTGTTAGTGTTGGCGGTGCATTGTAACACGCTTTCTTTATGGTTATTTCAAATCTCTCGGACGAAACGACAATAAAGACCAAAGCGATTGCTCTTACATACAGATATACAATTTCGATTAGCATAATACATAATAAATAAAGGTTCAAGAGTTCTGTTGGTGCCAATTCTGAGACTCAATCGCAAACAATATATTAATTATTACTTCAGTCATTATTTTTTTAATTATTTATTCATCTATTTTCTGCTTGTCTGATCTGATTTTATCTCTTAGATGTTAGAAGTATAGTAAGTTATTGTGGGAAATGAACGGGTCTGATAGCATAAATAGTAGAGAGACTATATGACTATGCCTCTCACTATTTTCTCTTTCTCTCTCTCTCTCTCTCTCTCTCTCTCCCTTTTATTTCTCCCTCTCCTCACCATCTCCCCTTCTCTCCAACATCCCTCCTCGTAATCTCTCTCCCACTTTCTCATCCCTCTCTATTCCCTCTCCTATCCCACTCTCTTCTCTTATCCTTTTCTCCTTCTGCTCCTCTGCTCTTCTATCTTCCCCTCTCTTATCTTATTTCTCGCTTTTCCTTTTCCTCTCCTCCGGTCTTTACTCACTCACTCTCCTTGTCTTTTCCTCTCTCTTCCTCCCCTGTCTCCCTTCTCCGTCTCTCATCCACTCTCTCTCCCTTTCTCCTCTTTCTCTTCCTACCCTTCCTCTCTTTGTTTCTCTCTCTCTCTCTCCCTGTCTCCCTCTCTTACTCTCTCTATATATATCTATCTATCTATATATCTATCTATTTATCTATCGATCTATCTATTTATCTATCAATTCATGTATCAATCTATCGTATCTATCTTCTTCGTGACTTACAGTAGCTGTAAACACTGGGTTTTTCTACCATGTTGAATCGACTACTATAACATAAATCATATAGAAAGTGGACACGTACTTTCATCGTTAAAACGTTGGCTACAATGCCTTGTGGTTTTTGATCCGATTCTCTGCACTCTAAGTTGAAATCCCACTGAGGTCAATTTCACTTTCATACATTGGAAGTTGATGAAAATAAAAGTACCAAATCAAGTTGATGAATTAACTTACCTGTTAGAGCGTTTGGCACCATACGAATGACGGTGACATCATATCGGCTGTTGATGACTTTTTTCACCAACAAGACAAAAGCTTCTTCACAATTGGACTCAAGCACTGCAATACCAATAGAAGAAGTGTGTGAACTGCAACGGGGAGCTATGTTAAAAAATAAACCTCATTTGGTCACCTTCCATGAGAGTATCTTAGTCGGCCTATGAACTTTTCAGCCGAGCATCGTACTTTGAGGTATCTATTCCGTCATATGGCATCCTAACCTCCATGCCTGCGATGGTACCAGCGCCAAGCTGCTGCATCCTCTCTACTGCAACAGACTTTTTCTTTGGACAACATCGGGGATGTGAAAAAGGGAGACCTGCATGAACGAGCAACGGTCAGTCTTTCGCAAAAAAAATTTTTTCATGAACTTGACATGTTTACTTCGTACTAGGTGTAGTGTAAACTCTAATCGGCAGGGGACCCTACAATGGACTCTCTGATAATTTAAGCTATTTCTGTACACAGCACAACAGG
This sequence comes from Octopus bimaculoides, assembly GCF_046866305.1. Taxonomy (NCBI): domain Eukaryota; kingdom Metazoa; phylum Mollusca; class Cephalopoda; order Octopoda; family Octopodidae; genus Octopus; species Octopus bimaculoides. Next base: position 58,026,211 of record NC_142943.1, read on the forward strand.
AATCTGAATGTGGATTTATAAGATTTAAAAAAACACGTTATTATTAAATAATAAAAGCGGCGACCTGGCAGAATCGTTAGCACTCTGGACGAAATGCTTAACGGTGTGTGTGTGTGTGTGTGTGTGTGTGTGTGTGTGTGTGTGTGTGTGTGTGTGTGTGTGTGTGTGTGTATACATATATATATATATACATATTTATGTACATTTGAGAGACATGCAAGACATGGATGCGGCGGTCTTCAAGACAAAACTTGACGCTATCCTCTCCACGATACCAGATGAACCAATGGCTCGTAATGAGACGCAGTTTAGGGCAGCTGTGTCAAATTCTCTTATACACCAGATGTGCCATCAAAACTCTTGATTGGACCATGTCAGGCGGGGGAGAAGAGCCATGCAAGGAACGTGAAAATCACGGTGGTGCACCAGCATGACCGCAGCCACTTGGCTGAAACACATAAATAAATAAATAAATATATATATATATATATATATATATATATATATATATATATATATATATATATATATATAATATAATATAGGATAAATTCTTTATAAGAATTTATCAAGTAGTCAGCGTGAAAAAAACCTCATAATGAAAAAATAACGAAAAATTTCGTAATGAAAAAATTCATCTTTTCTTCATAGATTTATTTAATTATATATAAAGGGCAGTGGTCTACCGTTGAGTTAAATGTTTTTAAGAGATAAATTTTGAAAAGCTGCATTCCCTCGCTTTCGGTAAATATGTTGCTTATTTTTGGTAGTTTTTGACTTATTTAGTCCCTCGATAGCGTGAGGCATTAATACACAGTTAATGCCTTTTATATATATAATATATATATATATATATATATATATATATATATATATATATATATATATATATATATATATATATATATATATATATATATATATATATATATATATATATATATATATATATATACGTATATATACATAAATGTATAGTTAGTTAGTTAGTTAGTAAGTACATTCAAGTCACCGCCAGCAGCAAGGAATGGTAAATAGAGTCGCTCGCAGAACAGACAAATAGTAGAAACTTGAAGCAGTTACATGATATGTCCAACGGAAATACGATTTACCAATAAGCCATTAACTTTTGGCAGCTGCTTCCTTTCACGTATACAGTACACATGTTTATACGGGCATGTGTATAAGTGTGCTCACGTGTATAACATAATGTAATGTAGTGAGTGTATACATGCATATCGGCCCGGCCTATTTACGAACATTTGTGAATGGTAGTCAGTGTTTTGATTTCGCCTTTTAAGAAAATTAATGTGTTTTAGTTTCTTTTGTTGGTTGTTTTTTTCTTTTGTTTTTTTTTTGTTTTGTTTTTTTTTGCTAATCACATTAACAATTAACACCTATATTTTAGTGAACGGAAGGAAAATGAGAATGTGTGACGTTCATACAGTACAAATAATTCTAACGGTTAAATGTGGAAACAGATGGTTTCCAGCCTGCAAATGGAACTTTCATTACAAAATCGTTGCTACTGAAATACATACTTTGGTCTATGGCACTCGTTGCTTGTACTGCTGATGGTGGTGGTGGTGGTGGTGGTGGTGGTGGTGGTGGTGGTGGTGATGAAGGTAGTGATGACGGTGGTGATAGGTAGAATGCAGTGGTAGTGGTGGTGGTGGTGGTGGTGGTGGTGGTGGTGGTGAAGGTAGTGATGACGGTGGTGATAGGTAGAATGCAGTGATAGTATTTGTAGTGGTGGTGGTGGTGGTGGTGATGTCCCTGCTGCTGCTGCTGCTGCTGCTTGTGCTTCTTGTGGTGGCGGCGGCGGTGATAATGGTATTTATTCTCGTCAACCTTCATCCGGTTCTCTTATGATGAAAGGTGTTTCAGTCATAGCTTTTACATATTTTGCTGGCTGCC
>NC_142943.1:58040627-58043127 GCF_046866305.1 Octopus bimaculoides
ACATAGACACACACATAGACACACGCACGTACGCACACATATATATATATGAATGTATGTATACTTACATGCATACATACAAACATATATACATACATACATAGTGCAAATGACTCTGGACATTAGAAAAAAGATTGGATTCACTTTATCTAATATATGCTCTTGAAAATTGTTTTAAACACAGCAGAAGTATTAAATCTAATAGAGAATTTTGAAAAAATGTACTATATACATTAACGGGATATGTACATGTATGTGGACATGTGTATGTGTGCGTGCGTGTATATATATATATATATATATATATATATATATATATATATATGTATGTATGTATATACATACTCACATATGTATGTATATATATATATATACACATAAATACATACATAACCATAAATGTATGATATATATATACTTATATGCATATATGCATACACATGTATAAATACACGTATACGTAAATATGTTTATATTTACTTGTCTATGTATATGTGTGTGTTATGTGCGTGTGTATGTGTATTTATGTAGATATACATGCATTCATATATATGTAAATGAGTATATATATATATATATATATATATATATATATATATGGAATCATTACATGACTCACCCTGTTGTTGTTGCTATTGTTATTGCTGTTGTTGTTTAGAGTTTCATGTTTCATATAACTGAAGTATATGAGCCTTCGATCAACCAATAATTTGATGAATATATAAATAAATGTGTTTGCAGTGCACCAAGACCGAGTTTTATTTATCGAATTAAGACATCGGCTCGAATATGTGACAAACGACCAAAAGTATCTTTTTTGATAACTGAGCTACTATGATCTAAGGGACAATGCACTGTCCAGACATGTGGTTATCGTAGTCTAGCTATTCTGTAATATCTACTGAATTGATTGACCGAAGATTAATAGTAGTTCCAAACAGTTTACCATGAATTTGAGAGCACATAAAAGGTGTTCTAACACGTCTAAAAGAATTTTCTCTGACGGCGACAGCTAGAAAATATCTCTGGCCGCTGGATGAAAATATCACTGGTTGTTTTAATATGTGATTTTTTTTTACATATACAAAGCTACAAGTTTCATGAACAATTAAAGTATGCGTGCTAGATCTTTTCTAATATCAATTTATGAACTTCTGCTTTGCGTGGTCATCTCTATACACTAGAAGATTATTAGGTGGTGGCTCGTTTTCTAAGTATGTCAACATTAAACAATCCCACGTGATAGTTACATCAGTTCCCTCATAGCTCTTCATAGGAACGTCAGACACAGACCTCTTTAACGGTATAGAACCGTTGTGGGATAAAAGCAACTTCTTAGCTTTCATTGCTATCTATCTAGTGACGACAAAGATTAATTGTGGTGAACTTTCTACCTAATCTGCGGCTCAAAAGAATTTAGAGGTGGATGGATAGAACTCCACTCCATTGAAATCGGTAAATCTACGAGACGGTATTTTTTTTTGTCTTTTGTTTGTTTGTTTTGTTTTTGTTTTTTGTCCTGTGAAACATCGCAGTGCTACTGATTTAGTCTTTTGGCGTTCTGGATTTCTAGTAAAATGCCTTGAAAATATATTTACAAATAAATTTCTATTCACTTGTGAAGAATTTAATGAATCTACTTTTAGGAATGGCAAAACTATTTGGGGTTATGTTCCTGGTGGTGGGGGGGGGGGATGGTAATGTTGATGGTGATGGTAGTGCTGGTGATGGTAGTGTTGGTGGTGCTGGTGGTGCTGGAGGTTGTGGAGACGATGACTATGATGACTAACAGTGGTGTTAGTTTGGTCACTATAATAAATTAAACTTAACGTAATTTTCGCATCACTTCGTCCGGTGAAACAGTCTGGAGTTGAGAGGTGAATGAAATCATAATTAGGGGAAAATTTCCAATTTATTTTTTATGGCGGTGGCGTTGGCAGTCGCTGTCGTTAACATTATTTTTTGTTATTACAGCTATTGCTGTTGTTGTTGTTATTGTTGTGGTGGTCTCTGCCGTCGCCATTTTAGATCACTGCTTCGAGTACAATTTAAGATGTTCTGTCAGTGAATCATCTCATCTCTATCATTTTTCACTTTCTCTTCGCCTCAACTTCTCTTTCTTCATTACCTTAAATATCATCATCATCATCATTATTATCATCACCATCATCGTCATCATCATAATCATCGTCGTCGTCGTCGTCATTATCATCGTCATCATCATCGTTTTCCCCTTCCTCATCGTTAGTTACCTTCATGTAAATTTTCACCACCATGTTTATTATTATTACCAACGGGCAGTTTCATTCGCCTACGAATATGTCAACGGCAGCAACACCAAATTTGATGACGAACAAGATTTATGATGATCATCATCATGATAATGATGATCATGATAATGATGATCATGATGATGATGCCGACGACGACGACGACGATGACGACGATGACGACGATAATGAAATGAAGATAATGATGACGAGGCTGATGATGATGATGA
>NC_142943.1:58048127-58065627 GCF_046866305.1 Octopus bimaculoides
ATATACACACAGATATAACATAAAATTTATCGTATATGTAAACCTTTGCACGTGCACGCACACACTCATGCACACATGCACATTCATATACATACACGCATATATAAACATATATGTTTTATATATAATTGTTATACATTCATACGTGAGCATAAATAATAAATATGTATATGTATGTATATATATATATATATATGTATATATATGCCTAATATATACATATATATATATATGTTCAAACACATTTGTATACGTATGTACGTCCGTATATAGATACATAAAGTATACATGTAGTAGATTATGAGTATTTTTGTATGTATGTATGTATGTATGTATGTATGTATGTATTGACTGACATTTATCTATCTTGGTATCTATATTTTTTAATCTTTTTCTCTGTTTTCTATACTTTATTCATAATTGCATATTAAGTATGGGACTTAGGAAGCCTATCTCTCTATCTGTGTCGACGTCCCGCATGCTTACACACTCAGCACACTAAACACGGATATATATATATATATATATATATATATATATATATATATATATATATATATACGCATATATGCCTCTGTGTATGTGTGTGTGCGAGTAGATATATGTATATATATATATATATATATATATATATATATATATATATATATATATATATATATATATATATATGCACATATATGTATATTTGTGTATATATACATATATTTGTATATATAGATCCACAAATATGTGCAAAAATATTTACGCATGCTTGCATGTATACACACACATATACACATATATACATACAATGCTATTTATTTACGCATAACGTTTTGATTGGAAGTCATTTCACCTGACGTACCCGTGCTATTCTACATTAGCCATATTTGATTACTCACGTTCTGAATTCTGAATGATGATCATGTATGTAGCACAGGAAACCCTATGATATCAAATTTTGTGTCTCATATGGTTGTACATGTTACTATTTGGAATACTCTGTTGTGTTCCTCCTAGTACAACTGTATACATTTTAATTTTTTTAATCCCAGCTTGTTCATAGAGTACTGGGACAATCTGGTATTATATTCTCTATGTTATACGATTTCGTTGATTTTTCTTTTGTTTTCTTTTTTGTTTATTCTTCATTAAAAAGAATTTCGTGTATGTATGTGTAAACAACTGTTTAACATCCTGCTAAACAACCTCAAAGATTTGTGAGCTGTAGATGTGGAGACCTTCATAAAAAGCATCTGGACAAATTTTCCGCCATTCTACTAGATGAGCCCACATCGCAGCAGGAGACATGAAGAAGAGCGGTTCTGTCCAACTCGCTTCTTCACAGTACAGAAAGGAGACCTAAATCCACTAACAGGCAGTGCTCCAGCATGGCCCCAGCCTTTGGCTTAAATAAGTGGAAGTAATAAGAGAAATGTGTATATATATATATATATATATATATATATATATATATATATAGATAGATAGATAGATAGATAGATAGATATACCACAAGAATTATGTATGCACACAAATACACACAGAGAGGTGTGAGTGTGTGTGTGTGTGCATTCAACTGCACGTGTAGTGCATTATATTTTGTGTTTTTTTTTTATTTTTTGTTTTTTGAAATTAACTTTACGGATTAATTTGATGCGAAACCGTCGAAACAAAACACAAATAACGGAATAAAACGAAAAGAAGAAAGAATAAAAGTTCATAAGAAAAAGAGAAGTGAAAAGAAAAGAACTAAATAAAGGAAAGAAACAAAACAAAGGGGTAATAGGGGTGATGGTAATAGTGGTAGTGATGGCGGTGGTGGTGGTGGTGGTGGTGCTGGCAGTGGTAGCGGCGGCGGTGGTAATATTGGTGGTGGTGGTGGTGGTGGTGGTGGTAATGTTGGTCGTGGTCGTGGTGGCCACGGTGGTGACGGTGGCCGTTGGCGGCGGAGTTGGTGCTGGTGCTTGTGGGGTTTTTTTGCTTTGCTTTTTTTTTTTTTTTTGTTATTCACGGTTTTGTTGCTTTTACTTGATTAGATAGTAATGAAAGAATCGGTGTTAATTGTTTCCATTAAACTTGCGAACGAAGCCTGCTTTTGCATGAGAAACAATGAGCGATAATGAGGGCAACGTTAGGGAAATTAACTTCTCGCCAAAATGATGAGAAACAATAAGTCCAAACAGATAGTTTTTTTATTCTTTCTTTTTAGTGTTTTATTAGCTCTACTACTTCGTTTAGTTTTGGTGGGTTATTTTGTTTCGCTTCGTGGCGAGGGAGATATTTGTTTTGTACATATATATTATTTAACATTCTTGCCTCTTATAAAAACATCAACCCAACATCGCAACCATAATCATCATTTTTACGACCATCACGACTCTTATTATTATTATTATTATTATTATTATCATCATCATAAACTCCATCGCCGTCGGCGCCAACGAAGCCACCTTCACCGTTAACACCGACATTATAAACATCATCACTTTTAGTGTTGAAATTTTGCTACTCTTTATGCCCCACAGCCTATCGTCGCCATTTATCTCCTACGCCACATCACAGCCATTATCACCGCTACACATACCAATTACCACTAATACTGCAGTCGCTACTATAAACACAACTATATGCACCATTCGCTATAATTGTCCCCCAAGTCATCACCACTAACAATCGCCACCAGCCATCGCCTACACCACCGCCTCCGCAACTGCCATTATCACAATAAACGCTACTAGCAGTAACAATAGCACCATGGCCAATAGCAACAACGAGCATAGCAACAACATTATCACCAACACCATTTTTTACAAGCACAATTACCAATTCTACAAGAGTTCACTACCAACGCCAGCAACATCGCCATGATAAGGTGATAAGAGGGACTCTGCATCGTCACTTAAATGCTAGAAATGGTAACCAGCTATCTCTTGAATCAAAACTTATCTTAAAACAAGACTCATCAGGTAATGTATCCTGGATTTCTTCTGTATAGGAGAAAGTCTGAATGGCCACAACTGAAATGTCTTTGGTCATAGATCAGCGCAGAGTGCAGTTCGATTTTAACAGTTATTTTTTCAAAGCTATAATGGACGTGACAAAGGACCATATTCAGCATATTTTGCTTTATGAGTTCAATAAAAGCAACAACGCAAAGGAAAGTTCGAGGAATATTAATGTAGTCTTTGGCAATAGGACGATAAACATAAGACTATGTCAACGGTGGATCCAGTGATTCCGATCTGGAAACTACAATCTAGAAGACGAGCCTCGTCCTGGAAAAACTGTAGAGCTCGACGAGGACGTCCTGCAAACTCTGGTGGAACAAAATCCCATCGGAACTAGCAGAGAAGCTTGGATTTGGTCATTCAACCATTCATCGTCACCTGCGTGTCGTTGGAAAAGTCAACAAATTTGGTCAATGGGTTCCTCACACCCAGTCTTATTGCGAGCAGAGAGTGAATTTGTGCTCTTCTATGCTGTAACATTCCAGAAATGAACCTTTTTTGGACCGAATAGTGATTGGTGACGAGAATTGGATGCTCTATAAAAATGTTAAGCGCCGAAGACAGTGTGTAGGGGAAGGAAAACACCAGCATGCCAGGCTAAAGAAGATCTTCATCCACGGAATGTGTTCTTACCTGTCTGGTGAGTTATGAAAGGCTTAGTCCACTTTGAACTTTTAAACCCAAACCAAACGATAACAAAGATCTACTGCGAGCAGCCTGAGCGTCTTATGTCAGCGCTAAAAGGAAAACGACCATCTTTGGTTTCAAAACGAAAGGTGTTCTTCCATCACGATATTGCTCGACCACATACAACAAGGATGACATTCCAAAAGCTAGAGCAGTTTGAATGGAAAACAACGCCCCACCCACCATATTCGCCGGTCATTGTCCCATTTGATTATCATTTATTCCGCAGTCTTCAAAATCATTTGGACGGAAGCAATATGAATTCTGTAGATGAGGTCAAACCAGTAATGGAGGAGTATTTTTCGTCACGGACAAGTGAATTTTGGAAGAGGAACCTTGCAATTCTATCAAATAGATGGAAGATCATTGTAGAAAATGAAGGAGAGTATATTTTAGATTGAAAGAGAACTTTGTTTATCTTAATTTTGGAAAATAAAAGTATAAAAAACCGCATTATTTATGGGATGACCATGTATATATATATATATATATGTATATATGTATGTATATATGTATATACATACGTATGTGTGTGAGAGAGAGAGAGAGAGAGAGAGAAGGAAAGTGTAATGAGTATGTTTATGTACATAAGAGTGTATTAGTATTCAGGACGGAGATGGGGGGGGGGGGGTGACTTGGAAAAGTCATCGTCACAATGTCAGAGGAGGAAAAGCAAAAACTGAACAAAATAGAAAAGGCCAAGTGAGAGAGTGAGAGAAAGAAAAAGAGAGAGTGAGAGAAAGAAAAAGAGAGACAGAGAGAGGGTAGAATTGAGAGAAATTGTAAAAGATAGAGAGAGAGAGACACAGAGAGACAGAGAGTATAATAGAAAGACGTGGAAAAGAAAGATACCAAAAAGTTATTAGGTTTTGGTAAAAAGCCATGTACATACAAGCGTAGAAGAGGTTTGATATAGACGTGATACGATAAGATAAATAAGAAACGATACCTAATAAAGGGAAAAATGAAATATGCTCTGAATGAAGATATATCTTATTTGAAAATGTCGACGGCAAAGCGTCACAAGCATGTATATATATATACATATATATATATATTAATTCATATATATATATATTAATTCATATATATGTGTGTGTGTGTTCATGCTTATATATATGGCATTGGTTTACACAGAGATACGTATGTACGTGTGTAGCTTTAAGAAAACAAGCGATTTCACTATTTCTGTATCCTAGACAAGTGAAAGAAGCATTTTCATGTGAAACGATAAGAATCTATCATAAATATATTCTCTCTTCTCATTTATTTCTTATTTATGATTTCTTTATTTCTTGGCTTATTTTGTTCAATGTAATGTTGTCAGTAGCAAGCTATATATATATATATATACATATATATATATATATATATATATATATATATATATATATATATATATATATATATATATATATATATATATATATATATATATATATATATATATATATATATATATGTACATACATACGTACATGCATACACACATACATACATATTCTGAAATGTAATTTACACTCACACACACGCACATATATATTTGTATGTAAGCGTAAATTTATATATATATAGATAGATAGATACACACACACACACACACACACACACAGATATATCTATACATACGTACACACACAGACACACACATATATATACACATACGTACAAATATATATACTTATATATATATGTGTGTGAGAGGGAGAGAGAGTGTGTGTGAGAGAGTAAGAGCATTTATATCCATAATTGCATATAATTCTATATATATTATTTATAAATATATGTGTGCCAGTGTTCGTCACTATATGCGTGTGTCCATTCACATCTGTCTATTTGTGCACGTGTGTTTTATTTTCTTTACGGTTTTAGTAGTTTGAAACTATTAATAATAATAATTGGAAGTGTTATCATGTACATTGTTTTGTCTTGGAATAAAAGATGGGCTACAGCAAATATGCTGAAAACCCTGATGCAGTACCAGGCAGTGGCTTTCATGGCTTCTGATTTGAACTGATTGAAAGTGTTATCATGTACATCGTTTTGTCTACGTATAAAAGATGGGCTACAGCAAATATTCTGCTCAATACCACAGATTTGCTAGTCTGTTGTTCGACCTTAACCATTTGTGACTGGTGATATGTGCATCTCTGATCACGAACAGGAGTAGTGGGGGAGCATCATAGCCATGTGTTGAGAGGAATTATTAGGGGACGACCAGAGTTTCCTCGAATACGTCATCGCTTTTTCACTCCACTAATCTTCTACAGAACTCCATGGTGGAACTTTCCCCGAGCGCGTAGCCCGACTGACAGAAGGCCGTGAGCGCTTGCCGACACTTCAAGTGCCAAGCACCCTTTCTTGGTCTGCTTTTGACCCAGGACTGTAGCTCCATTGATGAGACGAGCTGCGGAAGGTCCCTTTTGACGAACGGTTACCACATCAGCTCACCGCTAAGGAAACGCATGAGATGTCGCAGCCTCAGCGCATGTCTGTGCATCATTACCCGCGGCTAGCCCAGTCTTCCACACAGCTGCTGTTGAACAGCAGATGGACAGTCTGGCGGGCGGAACACGTCCCTTCCATAGGAAGCGGAAGAGCAAGCGCTCCAACTTTATGAGGCACGAAGTGTGATGAAGGACGACGGTCAGGCGGTAGTAGATGACGGAAACGATGTAGACATACGCCACTTCCGCCCGACCCTTCAAGGACAGCTTCCTTTCTGCCTATTTCTGAGTTAGTACAAAGTCAGCAATTTCGGGAGAAGGGCTAAGTCGATTGCATTGACACAAGTGTATCACTGGTACTTATTTTTATCGACTCCAAAAGGACGAAAGGCAAAGTCGACCTCGGCGGAATATGAACTCAGAACGTAAAGATAGGCGGGATACCGCTAAGCATTTCGCCCGGCGTGCTAACGTTTCTGCCAGTTCGCAACCTTCACCTTCTCTCATAATGCAATGAATGCTGTCTTACTTTACACATGTTATATGAATAGAAAATGGGTTGAGTCAGTTCAAGAATACATTTAATAAGAGATCTATTCAATCAGGGCCGGCCTCGAATTAAGCAAGAATAATAACACTGACGTCGACAACAGCAACAATAGTATTGTTCAAAGATGCTATTCTATCAAATAACACGCTAAAGATGTTAATGTTGTTGGTGTTGTATACCCCAGTTTCAACTTTGATCGAACAAACTCATGATTAAAAATATACCAGCTAAGAGTACTAGCTATAAGTATTTTGTAGCGTAGGTCGGATTAGCTTCGTATTATTCACTATCTCCCACATTTTTTAAAAGCAGACGGGTATATTTCGGGAGCTTTGATTTCTATTTCTAGCAAGACGAGCCACTGTACAGAAGTTCTAGACATAAGGAGTGAGGATGTTCTTGTCGGCATTTTAGATTTTTCGCCCAGAGCAAACAGCCAATCGTAAATCACAGTTATAAATTTGTGATTAAAGTGATTTACATATTGAGGAAACGTGGAGAAAATTACCATTTCAGCTTATTTTGCCCTTGGCGTAAGACATACTCGCCAATTTTAGTGTGTATGTCCAAAAAAGGCTTTTAAATATGTTATGAGATAGCCTAATCAAGGAGCAGCATTGGTCTCAGCCAAAAATGTTGAACCTTCAAAGATTTTATTAAAAATAAGCAACTTCTTTTCAACATCTTTGTTCATATCTTGGAGTACTGAAGGTAGTAAATACCTATAGGGCTTGAACAGTTGTCGACTGGAAATTATTGTATTATATATATATATATACATATATGCATATGTCTGTGTGTTGTTGTTGTTGTTATACAGGTGTAATAATTATTTGATATTCTCTTTAGTTTTTATTCGTATTATTTTTAGCTTAAACGTCTGACAAAGTTCTTTTGTCACACATTTTGTGACTTCATCACCGACTCTTTGTCCCATGTGTCTCTTCTTGGTCTGCTTATTATTATATTTGTATGCATTCATGCATGTATGTATGTATGTAAGTATGTATTTATGTATGTATGTATGTATATAGATAGATAGATAGATAGATAGATAGATAGATAGATAGATAGATAGATAGATAGATAGACACACACGTAAATATATATATATATATATATATATATATATATATATATATATATATATATATATATATATATAGATAGATAGATAGATAGATATATGCATGTTTGTGTGTGTATCAATGTGTGTGTGTGTGTGCGTGTGTGTGTGTGTGTGTGTGCCTCTGTATGTGAGTGCGTGCGTGCGTGCGTGCGTGCGTGCGTGCGTGCGTGCGTGCGTGCGTGCGTGCGTGCGTGTGTGTTGAAAATGGTTAGAGATTTCTGTACAGGTTGTGTTATATAAATATGCAATTGGTGAAAATCCACAAAAACATTAAAAGAATTTTATCGTAATCTTTTGTCGGATTTTTTTCAAATGATTATGGTTTTAGTGGTCGCAATATATATAAGGTGGAAGTCGTTGTAGCTGAGTATCAAGTTGCAAGGCAACAAACAAGACGATATGGCTTTTAGGTAGTAAAGTAGAGAGTGTTGAGCTAGGAACTTCCAGTGGTATGTCAGAAATGAACCACTCAACAATACCTGTAACCATACACTTTTACTATACCATCAATACAGAGATAATTCAATTTCGGCTTAAATACTTTGAAAGAACTGTAATTATTATGGTAAATGTTATGTATGTTGTTGACCGTTCCCAGATGAGCCTCAATTGACCAGGTCTATGACTAAAACCGTAACATCCGTTTCAAACATTTTTGTCTTTTGTTAATTAGGTAAATAAACATTGTCTAAAGCGACCATCATTTTTTAAGAAAATAGGGTTTGGATTGAAGATGTTGTTACTACTTCTATAGTTACCTACTTATATTTGATTATATCTGGCTGATAATTATTATATCTACTTTAGAGAAACGAATGAAAAAAAGTTGACCCCAGTAGATATTGAACTCGGAATGTAACAAAATTGAATTACTACCAACGAAACGACATATATAATCCATCGCTGCAGCATTTTTATTAAGAGCACGTTTATATAAACATATTCTCATTAAACATGAATAAACACGTGCATCCATCAATCATACTGGCACATCATATACACGTATATAAGTAAATACACAAATATGTATTTCATACATATATCTATACTTACATATATGAATGTTCTCAGCTATTTGTACACAAAAAGACCAATACGTATTTACCAAGGCATATATGTGCATATGTATATGTGTGTGTGTGTGCGTGCTTGCGTGTGTGTTAATACTGAATGCACTTATTACATTATATATATATTTATGTATATGCATGTATACATACATATACGCACATTTCATTATATGAATATGCAAATATTTAAATGCAAATGTTATTCTTCTAAATAACGGTAAATATTGACGCATTTCTGATGTAATAAATGTATTGACACATGAGTGCGTTTGTGTGCGACTGCGTGTGTAGGCTTGTGTATTTGTGCAGACATACATATATATTGTATGTGTGTGTATGTATATATATATATATATATATATATATATATATATGTATGTATTTATGTATATGTATATACAGTACATATCTGACATAGATAGATAGATAGATACATTCACATATATGTATAAATATCTGTGTCCCTGAGCGTGAGTGTGTATGTGTATGTGTATGTGTGTCTGTCTGGCTGTCTGTCTGTGTCTGTGTGGGGGATATGTATAGATACAAATGTATATATATATATATGTATATATATTTATATATATATATATATATATATATATATATATATATACATATATACACACGTACGCACGCACAAATATACATGTATATATATATGTGTGTGTATGTATATATATATATATATATATATACACATATATACACACTCGTGCATATAGAAAGGAAGATAAATATGTAGATATATGCATACTTATAGAGATATTATATTTACAACTAAGTACATATACATACATACATACATACATACATACATACATACATACACACAGAGATATTCGCACGAATTAATGGCCAATTGCTGACCTATTCACAGTTTCTATTCGATTACCCGAAAATTAGGATTCTTATGTCAGGTAACAAAAGGCCGCCAGCTAAATACCCCAGTGTGTAAATTAATGAATAATATTGCTGATAAATAGAAGTTTTATTCATTTAATATGCTGTTACCCTTGAGCGTTAGTGTTTACTTTATAAAGTGGTCGGACATTTTAATGCTGTATGGAAGTGCATAATGAAATCATAACGTTTCTCAAAAGATTTCGCATTAATAATTATTATTCTTTTCATTATTAGTGTTGCCGTTCTTGTTGTTTTCTTTGAACGCACGTGGTTTACAGAGCGTCGCATTTTATTTGATTTTATTATTTATTTATTATTATTAATTTTTTTTTTTTTTTTTTTTTTTGCATATTAGCTGATAGGAAAAATGCAATTATAAATATATACATACGTTGTTTTGTTTTGCTTTGTTTTCTTTTACCGTTTCCTACCAATAAAAGGTTTGGGAATATTTATGTCTCTAAAGGGGGCTAGCTAGCAAAATGATTAGCATGCCGGGCAAAATGCTCGGCGGCATTTCATCCATTTTACGTTCTTAGTTCAAATATTGCCGAGTTCGATTTTACCTTTTATCCTTTCAGGGTAGAAAAAAGAAGTACCAGTTGAGCACTTATCGATATAATGGACTTATCCCCACTCCCGGATTTGCTGGCCTTGTGCCAAAATTTTGAAACGAATATTTAAGCCCCTCCAATTACGCAGGATGTAAGAGAAGTTCACCCTTAGGTATTTCAATTTATACATATATTATTGAAGAAATTAATTTTACTTTCTTTATATATATTTCAATATGGCCATCTGTGTAGAAGCAGGAGAAGGCGCTATTCCTATTGGCTGTAGTAACGAATACTTCCTCCATATTTTTCGCAGACGCAAAGGTAAACATAAATTCTAAAAAATGTTAATGAAGCAAACAAAGACAGGTTTAAGTGCAAACACTATCAAATTTAAAAGTACAAAATAAAACAGCAAAAGTGCCAATGTAAATAATAGCAATACCGTCAGTACTAACAGTGCAAAATGAGATAACACATAGGTCAAAACTAAACAAATGTAAAGTGTGGTAG
Source organism: Octopus bimaculoides (assembly GCF_046866305.1). NCBI lineage: Eukaryota > Metazoa > Mollusca > Cephalopoda > Octopoda > Octopodidae > Octopus > Octopus bimaculoides. Next base: position 58,058,977 of record NC_142943.1, read on the forward strand.
TAGTACGTTACAAAAGTGAGTACCTCCTTGCTTGTGGAAATTGTACAAGAATAAGTACGGAGGAAAATGACATGCCACTAATTTCAGAAAAAAAAAACTGAGGTGTTTTTCATATTCCCTCAAAAAGAGAGGTTTACAGTGGGCTCCGGCCGATTGTTGACTGGATTTGTGCCGGACATTAAGAAAAGAAAAGCAAACATACAAACGCCTGTCTATAGTTTGATACCGGCGGAGTTGAGATGCGAGGGCAAGAAATGCCTTGTGCATTATACGACTATCTACAAGATAACACCGTAATACATAAGCAAAAAAAAAGCGAGGATCGTTCCGTAAATACTTTTAAGTTAGTAAAATCGATGTAATGATATATAGTATGTCTGTAGCATTTATAATTATTGGTAGGTTCATTTAACAGATGAGTAGAGCTTGAGATAGGGAAAATGATGGGGAAAGGGTACAGAGAATAATCTTTTCTATTATAGATGCAAGATCTCAAAGTTACAGACATAATCAAACCAACATCGGTTGTCAGGTGGTGGGGTGACAAACACAAGTGCACACGTACGTACGTACATACATGGATACATACATGCTTATATTTCGTCCGTCTTTACACTCTGAGTTCAAATCCCAGCAAGGTCGCTAAAACAAGAACCAGTCGAGTACTGGGGTCGATGTAATCCCCTTCCTGAAATTGCTGGTCTTGTGCCAAGATTTGAAAACATTATTATTATTGGAAAGACGACGAACTGACAGAATAGTTAGCACGCCGGATAAACTACTCAGCAGCATTACCTCCGGTTTTACGTTCGAGTTCAAATTCCCCCGAAGTCGAATTTGCCTTCATCCTTTCGGGATAAAATAAGTATCATTCAAGAAATCGACTAGTTTCATCCCCTACACCAAATTGCAGGCCTTGTGCCTACAGTAGAAAGAATTATTAAGGGTTGTGAAGGACAGAACCGGCAGCTCAAAGAGAAAAACGCATTTTACTCACACATTTTTACATTGCATCCTGAGTTTAAATCACTCTGAGACCGATACTAATTCCTCTTTTATCCTGGAGTCGATGATAATAGAAGTCATAGTGAAGCTGGATAATGGATATGTAATTTTTATCAAGGAAGATCCACAGAGCTTGAATTATGAATTTAATTAAACACAAAAAAGAATTTAAAGAAAACATCTGGTAATGGCTGAGTTTCAAATGAGATTGGGAGAACTAAAAAGTAATAACTAAAGAAATAACTCAGAGAAAATAGCAATAGCGAGCAAGAAAGAATGAGTGAGGGAGATAGAAGAGAAAAGTGAGAAAGAAATGAAGAACTAGTAAGAAAAGAATTGTAAACAGAAGGGATGGAAAAGTGGGCGAGGGAGACACTGAGAGAGACAGAGACAGACAGACAGACAGAAAGAAAGAAGCGGGAAGAAAGAGAGAGAGGAGGGATAGATAGATAGATAGATAGATAGATAGATAGATAGATAGATAGATAGATAGATAGATAGACAAACCACAAAAAAGGAAAGCGTGTCATCACAGAGAAAGAGGACATGGCGGAGGAGAGATTGAGTTGTAGTCCGCGGAGAAAGTGTCACAAAAGCAAGCAAAAGGGAAGCGGGGCACGACAAGAAGAAGAAGAAGAAGAAGAAGAAGAAGAAGAAGAAGAAGAAGAAGAAGAAGAAGAAGAAGAAGAAGAAGAAGAAGAAGAAGAAGAAGAAAAAGAAGAAGAAACAAAAGAGATGAAAGGAGTAAGAGGAAGTAGTGGAAGGAGAAGCTGAGCAGTCAAAGAATTAGTTGGGAATTAGTAACACGCGAAGAGATTAGTTTTGGGTAAAACGGTCAGCGGTGAGTTCGGTTTAGATATGGCAACTCTTGTTGTCCGACTGACTGACTAATTCAAGTAAAACGAAGACAACGACTCCAAATTGACCACAAGTGCGCTTGATACAATAGAACCGATGAAACACTAACTATACTCTTGTCTCGTTATCGGTCATTTGTTGTGCAGACAATGATATTAGCACCAATGACAGAGTGCGTGTTAAAAACCTCTTATTATTCATTCAATCAATTGAAAAGTGGCGTTAGTTGTGTCGCCGACGTAAATCTGGGGGTTTAATCATAATAAATGTAAGCAAAGTAAAAGCAAAGCAAAACAAAACAAAGTGGAACAGAACATAACATAACAGTAAAAAGAAAGAAAAGAAAACGGCCATATTGAAGCCGGCAGACAATCGCTTAAACGTCATTGCCCAGACCAATAGCCAATATGACCAGCGTGACCGATATGACCAATATGTCCAACGACTAATGTGTCCACTGACCATTGACCAATGGCCGTCTCTTTCTCTCTCGCCTTTTTCTTTCTCGCTTTCTCGCTATCACTGTCTCACTGTTTTTCTCTTGCTTTCTCTTTCTAGAGAACTCTCTTTCTTTCTCTCTTTTACTTTCCCTTTCGTTTTATCACACATAAACGCACACACATGCGCAAAGACTCAAAGGAAGAAATCCTGCAGTGGTAAAGAGAGAGGGAGAGAGTCTACTTTACATTTTCTTCACCTCCAACTATCTCCCCTACCTCTTTCTCTCACTTAACCCACCTCGTTTTATTTATTGCTCCTTCGTCCCTTGGTCCATTTTCTTAATCTATCTCTCTCCATCTTGATTTCTTAGCGCAGCCCCATTCCACCGACTTGCTCTTCATTCTCTCTCACTCTCTCCCCTCTCTCTCTCTCTTCTTCTTTCTCTCTCTCTTTTTCTCTCACTGCATATTTATCTCTTTATCTATTTCCCTCTCGCTTTTCATTTCTTATGCTTTCTCTCTCTCTCTCTCTCTCTCTCTCTCTCTCTCTCTCTCTCTCTCCTTCTTATTTTCTCTTATATATAAATCCTTCTCCCTCTTCACTTTTGCATCACATATCTCACTTTCTGGTTGACCCTATATGCCCTCTCCCTTTTCGCCTGTCTTTGTTTATCATCTTTTATAACCCACATCTTTCCCTATCTCTCCCTCTCTCTCTCTCTCCCTCTCTCTCCCTCTCTCTCTCCCTCTCTCTCTCTCCCTCTCTCCCTCTCTTCCTCTCGCCCTCTTTCTTATCCCGAATTTCACTCACTATCATATAAAATCGTTATATTTCCTCTCTATCTTTCTCACTTTCTTACCATTTCCTCTCTCTCTCTCTCTCTCTCTCTCTCTCTCTCTCTCTCTCTCTCTCTCTCTCTCTCTCTTTACCTCTCTCTTTACCTCTCTCTTTATCTCTCTCTCTATCTCTCTATCTCTCTTTCTCTCGCTCTCTTTGTCTCGTTCGCTCTCTCTTTCTCACCTTCTCCTCCTCTCTGCCCTTTCTCTCTGCTCCTCTCCCTCCTTCTCTCTGTTTCCCACTCACACCCTTTTCCTTCCCTCTCGTTGCTAATTTCCCGACAACGTAAACCCTGCTCCTGTGGTCATTATATATTGTCTATTTCACTTTAGCCACGACCCACCCTACGCATCTTGTACCACCCATCTGCCCATTATCCCACATAGTGTCACTCGACAACGCCAAAACACTGCTATATAACCACAAACAATGCCACAAGGACCAAACTATTATGACCTGCTGGTCCAAAGCAACACTGACCGCTGCATTTTTTCACACATCATCTATCTCCGAGAAGAGGGGTCAAAATGCAGTCTCTTAATATGCGCTAGAAATAGCAGCTAAATCTCTTTTCTCTGTTTTGTTTTTCTAAATTACACCTTGCGCTGAATTCTCTGCGCACTGGAAAACGACTAGTTGGCCACGGTTAGACTACCTTTTATCAAAGACCTACTCAATCTGGGCTGACATGGGCTAAACTCCCTCAACAACAATTATCTTTTACACGACGCCGAGTATTAAAGAGCACCGACTGTACCAGATCAGAATAGACAACTCACTTCAAACGACCGATACACTTCGTTTCGTAGTGATCCGAGTACATGGAATTGATAAGCCATAATAATAGCGAAATACCAATATTTACTATTCTTAGTCATTTCATAGAATTCCGTCATATGTACGTGCGTGTGTGTGTGTCTGTGTCTGTGTGTGTGTGTGTCTGTGTATGTGTGTGTTTGTAGGTGTGTGTATGTGTGTGCGCATATGTGTGTGTGTTTGCGTATGTATGTGTGTGTGCATGTGTATGTATGTATAAGTGTGTACTTATGGGTCTCTGTGACTGATTTTACGTTTCTCAACACCTGTGCTTTTAGACCTTGTATCTTCGAGGCACGGAAAATTGAAATTGCTGAACTAATTATTAAACTAAAAAATATGCGATCGGGTCAATACGATCGACTAAAACCCTTTCGAGGCCCACCCCTAGCATGGTTACAGTCCAATGCTTCAAACAAGTGTATAAGTAAAAGAATAAACAGTTTCTTTTGTCTGAGACTGCTTTACCAAAATATTTTGCCAAAATGTCTGAGCATTTTTTTTTTCAAGCATCTTTACTGTTTTACTTGTGTCAATCATTCTACTGCGACCGTGCTGGAGCACCATGTTGAAGGTTTTAATCGATGAAACTGACCCAATACTTATTTCAAGAAATCGCACTTGTCCTATCAGTATCTTTTTGCCGAAGCGGTAAGTTACGAGAATCTAAAGTAGTGGTTTCCAAACTTTTTCGGGCTGCTCCCCCCTTGGCATCCATACCACATTCCTAGTCCCCTCCCTTACATCACCGCCACAAACAGGGGCAACTTTCTGCGGCAAATTCAAAACAACTGTATTTTACAAAACGTAGCCTAATTAACCCATTATTTTGTAGTATTTACATCCATCACCCTCTTTTGGCCACCCCATTATAGCCCCTACTTTTCTTCAGTACCCCTACCCCTAGATCTTTCTAAAAGCCCCCGAGAGGACAGTACCGCCCACTTTGGGAATCACCGATCTAAAGCAACGGATATTGGTTGTCACGTAGTGAGTGACAAACACATACACACACACACACACACACACACACACACACACACACACACACTCACTTACACACCATATACATGCTCTTTCTCTCTCTCTCTCTCTCTCTCTCTCTCTCTCTCTCTCTCTCTCTCTCTCTCTCTCTCACTTCCTCTTTCTCTCTCTTACACACATATATTCACACACATTTACACATACAGCACGCACAAGCTCACTCGCATATACACAGAAAAACACACAGGACGAGCTTCGACATAGTTTCTGCTTTTCGAATTCCCTCACAAGGCCCCACGAAGTTAGACTGAACGTAAAACTGCAAGATTAGAAGCGAACCCCTGAACCATGCAACCATGTCAGCGGCTATCTCCACATAAATCTCCATAGCTTCCGCAGTTTTTTTTTATATTCCAGCTTTCAGCTAATCTCTTCTATCCATTGTTCCATTCTATTCTTTATGCAATATGCTACATTCTATACAATCGCTCTCTATAAAATCTTCATTACGTGTTAATTTTTTTCTTAAGCCGTTTAATCTTACTTTTGGGGTGTAATGTTACATATATAGACATTACTTTCGCGTTTTCCTACTTAAACTAACTTTCTTTTCTTTATTCCAAATTATGGATTTTTTTTTCACTAGAACACAAAAGAGTTATATTCCACATCTTAATGGTTAGGATCTTTTTTCTTTCAATTTAGCTTAGATTTTTAACACGAAGAATAACTTTTCCAAAAGCGTTGCTATATGCTTTTTTCCTTTATCTTACATGTTATACCTAAGTATTTCTAGCCTTCTGTATCAACCTGCTTTATGACTTCTTTCATTGGTAATTGTATCCTATGGCTTTTTAATATCATTTCTCTTTCACGTTTTTTTTCCCTCCAAATTCCACTCCAGAATCTTCATTAAATCCAAGTATAATTTCAACTCGAGAATATATATATATATATATACATATATATATATTTGATCTTCATTTCTCGACGAAAAGTTTTCGTGTGTGTTATTATTAACGTTATTATACATGTGTTATTCATCATTTGAAAAATATATTAAGAGTTTCCTTTCTCACATCCAAAAGAATTAGATAAATTTTGAGAAATATGCATCAAAATGTTCAAGGTTAAAAGAATACTGTGTGAGAATTATCTAACAATATTTACAGATTGTAGTATTCCTATATTCTGAAACGTGCCTATGATTATTAATATGATTTTTTTTCAATAGTCTTATTTTTATTGTTTGCTTCCATTTAACAACAGATCGCAGTTCTCTGGGTCTTGAGTATATGCAGGGTTATATTTTAGCTTCATGTTTTCTATTGTATTGAAAGTATTTTACATATAGTAACATTTTTTGCCACTATAAAAATGGCTGTTCTATACAGCGTATGTTACAACATTTTAACCCCAGGAAAACATCTTTTCCAGCGGGTTAACGACACACAGCCTGTGTCTGATATATTGTAAGGGAGCGAATCACTCCCCTCCAGCTTGGCTAGACCAGTAGACCATGGATTCTGGGTCTTTACCCGTCATTGGTACTGGATACTTGCCTGCTAGAGATGGCAGTCATTCGTCCCTACTCACAATGTATAGACAGAGAAGCGGCAGACAGCTGCTGATCTCGTAACGAGGAAAGCAGCTAGTTCTAAAATCTCTAAACGATATATAAGTAATAACACTACTAGACAGTAATATTTT
>NC_142943.1:58070627-58075627 GCF_046866305.1 Octopus bimaculoides
AATCCGATATGAGTAAGCTTTAATCAAGCTGGGATTATACCAAAGACGCCTATAAAATACATAAACTAGTCACGAAAATTGGATTTCAGAGTTGAGAAATAACGGCAGATTGTGATGGAATATTTGAATGAGATCTCCACTACTTATTCTTTCTATCGAAAGCAAAAAACAATAAGTAAATAAATACATAGATAAATAAAAGACATCATCAACAACAACAACAACAACAACACCAATAATGATAATCACTATAAGTAAAAATAAAAGATCAAAAGTGAAGAGGAAAATAAAAAAATAGACATCAATGAATCGAAGAATTGTAATTCTAAATAAATGCATTTCTCATATATTTACTGCTTTTGATATCATAAGGATTGTTTGTTAACTGTTGGCTGATTCTAGTTGTTGTTTTTGTTGATGTTCTCTTAGCCCTTGCTGAGAAGTTCCATATTGAAATTCGTTCCAGCCATCACTATCTCGTCCTTCTCTCTGGCATTAAACATCTAGATCAGCCATGAGCAACCTACAGTCCGCAGGACTTCCTGAATAGCATGTCTAACGAAAAATGGTCTTAAATAGTCTTTTTTGTTTTTTTTAGTGGTGCAGCCCACCTGATAATGCGCCATGTCTCATACGGTCAACTTTTCGAAAAGCGTTGCTCATGCCTAGCAAGTTTTGTTTAATAGGCACCAATGTTTTCTTAAGATTGCTGGAATGTAATATGTTGGAGACTTGGTTGCTATTTGTAGCAGGTCAATAAAATATAGAAACAATCTCGTTGGCACGAATTTCAGTAGTGTAGAATTATTTTATTTCTCGAAAAACATATCGTTGCTGTTGTTTTTGTTATTGTTATAAGCTGTGATTTAAATTCAAATAAGATATAATAGTACAAAACTATTAGGAAATGTGCGCTGACCGTGACTATACACTTTTTTTTATAAATAAAATGTACTTAGAACTATATAATTATTTTAAGTTTAGATTCAAAGCTAGTAATTTTGAGCGAAAGATGTTAGTCGATACCAACGATTTTAGTACTCGATTGGTACGTTAATTTATCGACCTCAAAAGAATGAAAAGCACACTTGGCGTGAGCGGAATTCGAACTCAAACCGTAAAGAGCTGAAAGAAATACCGTACAGGATTTTTCCGACATTCAAAAAGTTTTGCCAGCACTAAATTAATCAACACATTTTTTTTATAATTACTTTAATATTGTAGCATATGAAATGAATGTGATTTAATGGTGACGTTTTCTAGCAGACTAACAACTCCGAAAATGTTCGCAAGCATTAACCGTAGATTTGAGGTCAAAGAAAAATATACTGAGTGCCAGGTGTTCTACTTTGTATAGGAGATAAGATTTCAGATAACTATGTCCAAATATGGTATGGACAATGTTCAGCTTTCGAAAGTATTATAAAACGTCAAACTGTACAAAGGAACAAGTTTCCTGTTAATGCCGTTGTTAATGTTGTTGTTGCTGCTGCTGTTTAGCCGCAAGAAAATTCCCGTCAAGTTGAAAATGAAAAAAAGCTCCAGTTGTGATTACTTTGTGTTATAAAAGGGATTTTGTCTTAATCAGTTTGATGAAAACGAGCAAGCCGAAACTTTGAAGTCACTGTGGAAATTTTCCTTGTAGAAGTTAATAAATATGAGCTCTTCCACAAAGTATTGGATAGTCCTTTAGTTTAATGCACAAAAAAAAATTAATGAAATGAGTGCAGCTTAAAAGACAGATATTAACTATTATACATTCTTTTAAATAATTCATTTCCCTTTCTACCACTTCTGCTAACTGTCCTGATATTTCTCCTCACTGTACAAAGATTCTTAACTTCCCTTAAACATTATTTAGTGCCACAATTTTCGTCCTTTTATTTTAATCACAATGGGTCGGATTATTTCAGAAGCAATGCGCACTAGGACAAAATTGTTGAAATGTTCCTTTGGGTGCTTGAAGGAGTGAGAGTATATGCTAGTAAAATCATAGTATGCATTTGTTCACAGTCAATCCGGTATCAGTTTTGAATCCAGAGCTGCTGACAGCCTGTAGCTTAGTGCGATAGACCAGCGCCATTGAAAGAAAATTATAATCTAGTGTACAGTTGACCTGCGGCGAGAAACATTTCATTATATCCTAAGATGTAATTTATATAAAGGATCCGAACTACTAATTTCTTGCAGGCACATTTCTAAATACTTACTCCGTACTTTTCTACCCTGTCATCTCTCTAACGAATAATTCGTTTCACAATCCTTCAGGTAATCAAACATTTCGCCGCCAAATATTCGCCTTTTCTCTGACCTGCCTCGATGAAGATATTAAATAATTTTCCCCTTAATATCTTTGACATTCAACGATACAGCTATGAAAGTCTCAGAAATTTACCAATTTGAAAATATATATATGTGTATATATATATATATATATATATATATATATATATATATATATATAAAATTATTTAAAATAATTTAAAATTATAATACAGGGTATCTAAGAGATACCACCACGCTGAAAATTCTGACTCTAAAACCACAATAAATGTCCACATAGCACGAGTAGTGAAGACGAAGACCAAATAAACCAGTAAAATAAGATAATTCCAGATCCAGGATTTCTGGCTTTGCATAAATAATAATGCTTTGCCTTCATCGGTGGAATATACTCAAGTACATAAATACAAATACATGTATATAAACAGTATACTTACATATATGGACGTATACATACATATATATGCACGTACGTAGAGTCAGAATTTGACTGCTATTTTTCAGCGTGGTGGTATCTCTTAGATACCCTGTATTATAATTTTAGATAATTATTACCTTTGATGGTCTTTATTCCCATGCTGACCACTTGATAAGATCAATATTTTAAATATCGATCTTATCCTTATTTATATTTATATATATATATATATATATATATATATATATATATATATATATATATATATATATATATATTCTTTTAAATAATTCCTTTCCATTTCTACCACTTCTCCTAGTTGTCCTGATATTTCTCCTCACTTTTCTTTTTGTTCCGCACATTTGCCTCTTCTCTAGAGTACGAGGAGGTACTGAAAAATTCCTTTAAAGGTAACAGCTCTATCCTTTCGATACCCTTAAAGCCAGGAATTCTTCAGCACTCCTTCGTATATTTATGCATTATTTTTCATTCACGATTTTTACATGTGCTCTTTATTTTATATATACATTTTTTATATACACATCATCATTATTTTCCTTGCCCTATTCTCTTCAATTCCTATATTTTACAAGTTCCTTCTCAGTATTCTACTTCCCTGTTTTATCCACTTCTCTTCTCTCTAACCAAGAAAAAATATTTTCCTTTTCTTTTTGCTATTCAGTTTCTTTTTTCTTTTCTTTTAGCTTATATTTTGTGGACAAATGTTAAATGATCAACCAATAATATATTTTTGCTACAATATCATCCAGTCAAAGCTTTTCCAGATATTCAAATATTTCCACAACAATCCTTTTAAGCAGTAGTCTCGTCTTCTATTCTTCACTAACGTACGAAGACCGGAGGCAAGTGATATGTTGTGACGAATTGTGAAGATGTAGCTTCCAATAAAATATAATAGATACGTCTTTAGATAAAAAAATACTATGTATGTACATATAAAATATAATGACTGCATATATATATATATATATATATATATATATATATATATATATATATATATATATATATATATACATATATACATTCACGCATAAATACGCATATACAGATATGTATTACTCTTTTTTTCGTTTTTTCTCCGTCTCTTTTTTCTCCTTTTCTTTTTTCTCTCTTTCTTCGCCATGCTGGACCATGTTGAACTCTATAAGTTTTTTTCATTTTCTCTCTGTTTATTTTCTCTTATTCCTTTCTGTTGAAGAGTGTAGGCTCGAAACGTAAAAGACTTCTACATTTTTGACCGAGCATCAAACTAATACACTTGCTTGTTGTTCATACACCTGTCTTCGTCATTTGTTTTTCTATAAATTTCAACTATATGTATATGTATGTATGTAGATATATATATATATATATATATATATATATATATATATATATATATATATGTATGTATGTATGTATGTATGTATGTGTGTGTGTGTGTGTATCATCTGCACATATATATATATATATGTGTGTGTATATATATGTGTGTGTGTGTGTGTGTGTGTGTGTGTGTGTGTGTGTGTGTGTGTGTGTGTGTGTGTGTGTGTGTGTGTGTGTGTGTGTGTGTTTGTGTTATCTTTCTTCAGCCATTGTATCATAGAAGTTCAGTAGAGATTTGGAAGTGATGAGGATACGGTCTTCATAAAACTGATTTTTAATAATTTTATCGTTATTAATATTTCCTTTAATAATTCTTATGAGACACACAAACATCATAGTGATCCACATGTTTTTAAATGCCTTATAGCTCTCATATAAGATACGTGGAGTATCTCTGCGATGTGGTGTGCTATGTGATCTGAATTATTTTTGATTAACATTTAGATTTGGTCGTGATCAACATCTGTAAGCATGCAGAGAAGAGTTTAAGATCAATCTGTGCCAAGCGGCTTTACTCTGTGTGTTTTAACTTCGTTACTATGTCATCAGTCCGGATACTTATTGATCACACTACGTATGTACACATACATACATATGAAATATCTATGTATAAACAGAATAATATTCGTGAATGATCATGTATTTGAATTTTTGTGACCATCTGAATGAGTGTGTGTGTGTGTGTGTGTGCGTGTGTGTTCGTGAATGCATGTGTGTGTGTGTGTTTGTGTGCGCGTGTGTGTTTATGAGGTTGTGAATGTATGTCTTTACCTTTGTTCGTAGCTATGTAAATGGAAGGAAATTGTAAAGTAGACTTTCCTTAATCTACACATGCGCGCGTGCGTATGTGTGTTTATTCATACATACATATGTATATACAAATCTTTGTATATTTATATATATATGTATA
>NC_142943.1:58103127-58105627 GCF_046866305.1 Octopus bimaculoides
ACACACACACACACATACACACACACGTACACACGGATATACACAAATACACATACACAGGCATATATCGCCGGACACTTTAATGAACTTCGCAGCAAGACCATACGCGACATTATGACACGGTCAGCTCCACTGCTGTGGAATGAGAACGGAGATCTCAGATACGCACAAACACACACATATATATAGACAGGAGCGCGCCAACATGCGTTTACATATAAACAAATATATACATACGCTGCGCATACAATACACGCACACGCATTTAAAGCAAGTGTGTGACTGAATGTACATTCATGTATATGTGTGTGTGCATATCGTTATGTTTATATATGTGTATATATGTATATATATGCATGTGTCAATATGCATATATGTATGTATATGTGTATGTGAGTGTATATATATATATATATATATATATATATATATATATATATATATATATATATATATAGTTAATTAACATAATATGGTAAAAATTCGATGCTTCTTCTAGCATTTTGACAGACCGGTCACTGGTCAATCTTATATACACAAGTACTATATATATATATATATATATATATATATATATGTGTGTGTGTGTGTGTGTGTGTGTGTGTGTGTGTGTGTGTGTGTGTGTATGTATATATATATTCTTTTATTTTATATTTGTTTCAGTCATCTGACTGCGACCATGCTGGAGCACACCCTTTAGTCGAACAAATCGATCCTAGGACTTCTTTCAAAACTCTGACTCGGTGGTTGGGGACATGTTAAATTATGTAAAACATTAATGAAAGAAACCTTTCTGCGTTTTTGCAATAAATACATCACAAACAAAAGTTTTCTATGGACCCGTAAAATATCGTTGTGGATCCCCAATTTACTATTTTGCTTGTATGGACCCCCATATGGACTCTCCGAGATCATACAGATCCCGGTTGAGAACCATAGACCGAGACCTTGAGTCTGTATGTCTCTTGTGGTAAGCTTGAGCAAAGCCAGTCATGAACATTATCATTATATGATCCAACTGGGATTATACCAATAGTCTTGGTAATTAGAATATGACTGGATAAAATTGGGATCCCTATTGTAAAAACCACCGACGGAACTTTCTATGAATACGCATCAAAAAAGAACGTCACCTAAACTTGTAAAGTGTAAGACCAAACTATTGCAGTGACTGGCGCTACGCTTTAACTGGTCAAACACTATATTCTCGATGGCTCAATACACTTAGCTGTAATTAAGTAAGAGATAATGGTACACGATGCGTTGTCATTAGGAACAATCCTATGGTGCCATTGACGACTGATTCCTTGCTTTGCAGATCTAATCTGAGTTCAATTCTACACACAAGTAAAATACTAACCATACGAACCAATAAGGGAAGTGCACTCAACGTTTTGTCTCTCTTTATCTCCTCTCTCTTTATCACACACACACTCACATACACACACTCACACTCTATCTCACGTAGTCACACTTATGCTCTTAATTTTTGCCTTTATTAATAATACTCTCTCACTCACTCCTACACATCTCTTCTACTTTCTGTTAATTTTTTCCTCTCTTTCTTCTCCGCATCCCTCTATCTTCCTTCTATTTGTTACTTACCTTTCAACCTCTCTTTATCTTTCTAACTCTTTTACTCTTTTACTTGTTTCAGTCATTTGACTGCGGCCATGCTGGAGCACCGCCTTTATAGTCGAGCAAATCGACCCCAGGACTTATTCTTTGGAAGCCTAGTACTTATTCTATCGGTCTCTTTTTGTCGAACCGCTAACTTACGGGGACGTAAACACACCAGCATCGGTTGTCAAGCGATGTTGGGGGATGACAAACACAGACACACAAACAAACACACACACACACATATATATATATATATACATATATACGACGGGCTTCTTTCAGTTTCCGTCTACCAAATCCACTCACAAGGTTTTGGTCGGCCCGAGGCTATAGTAGAAGACACTTGCCCAAGGTGCCACGCAGTGGGACTAAACCCAGAACCATGTGATTGGTAAGCAAGCTACTTACCACACAGCCACTCCTGCGCCTCTTCATTTTCTCACTCTTTCTTCTTTCCTTTTTTCGTTTTCCCTTTCTTCCTTTCCAATTCTCTCTCACTCTCTCTCTCTCTCTCTCTCTCTCTCTCTCTCTCTCTCTCTCTCTCTCTCTCTCTCTCTCTCAGTTTCTTCCTGTTTCTGTAAGTTATACATATGTTCTTCCCCTTTTTCTTTTTTCTTCTGTTTCACTCCCTCCACCTACATCTTTTCCTCTATTCTTCCTTCGTTTCATTCTTTTCACTATTTCTTTATTTCTTTTTTCTTCTTCTTTCTCACACCTTTTCTTCTCCATCTCTTCCTTTCCTTCTTTCCTTTTCCTTCTTGTCATTCTATCCATTCATTCAATCAACCTTTCTCCTTCTGTTCCCATCACATACACATCCATACATGCACACACACACACACCTATATGCATATATATATATATAATATATATATAT
>NC_142943.1:58113127-58115627 GCF_046866305.1 Octopus bimaculoides
ATATGTGCATGTGTCTTTTTATATGCATGCGTGTGTGTGTGTGTGTGTGTGTGTGTGTGTGTGTGTGTGTGTGTGTGTGTGTGTGCGTGTAGTATTTCTAACCATGTATGTGTTCTCGGCTTTGTTACCTTCTCTGCGTATTTGTCTATGTTGATATCAACAGGTCTTGTAGGAGCCATTATATATGTGTACCCACAAACATACAAACGTATGGCAACACACACAGATACGAAGACTTTCATATATACATACACACGTAGACACACACTCACACTTATACACGCACATAATACACATACATACGCCATGTTTTCTATCACCTTTTCTTATAAAATTTTGCAGATTTTCGGAATTCTTTATTTCTTTACTTTTACATTTAAAAAAAATTTTCTCCTTTTTTTTATTGGATTAACGGAAGCTATGGAACATTGAGTAAGCAATGGGCCTCCAGTATATTAATTATAGCTTTCTAGCGCTCCAAAACACTTAAGGCATCACTATGTCGTTAAATCACTATTAACTGTCTTTAGAATATTTTCATGTTTAATTGCTTCTAAGAAACATTATCCATTTAAAATGAGAATATCACGAGGTCAACTTTTCCTTGTAGTTTTCAGAGTGGATAAATAAAGCACAATTCAAATACCCCGGTCGATATTTTAAAATGCTTTAGTCAAAGGACAAAAAGTAATATCCCTGACCAGTTGGAGGAGCTCCGACGTTGGTGGAAATGAGACAGTACTGGAGGACTGGAGAACTAGAGGCCTGATGGAAATGCATATGATGTTTGGATTTTGCGTCAAAATAACTAAAGCGCCTCGTCTTTCTGTTGGACCAAGTGATGGATAAAGTTTGATGTCTAAAAACGGATACAGGCCATCCATCAAGATTCACACAGTTTCCATAAATTTCATTTTACACTTTTGGTCAACCCGAGGCGATGGTAAAAGACACTAGTCTAGAGTGTTATGGAATAGGATTGAACCGAAACTATGTAGTTGCTAAACAACCTTCCCCACCACACACACACACACACACACACACACACACACACACACACTTGGTTTAATTGATTGTACCCTTTTCAAAATTACATATTCATGTTAATTTGTTAGAAATGAATGTACATTCGGCTGGCTTCACTGGCAACTATGTTTTGTCATTTTGTCTTTTTGTCAGACAGCCGGGTTTATCAAGATATGAACATGTGTCGTAAAGTTAAAGCAATACACCAATGTAAACAAGAGCAGTTCAATAAACACTGAGGAGTGTCGCATTAACCAAACGTGTCAAACTCAACTCAACCACTTCTAAGGTATGGTGAGGGAAAGACGAATGCGAAACGCCACTTCATTTGTCGATTATCAATAAAGAGTGCAACATTTTACTTTGTATTGGATGCAGCTTATATGAAAAAAGCTGGAGTGCTACTAGTACATACTACATCCTTGTACTTGTCACGCGTAGACAGCATCTACTTAGTGGATAATGCTTACACATTCTCGGGAACTGTGAACGATTTCCTTACGACAGTGATGAGTACAATACATGAGAGTTAAAGAAACGGAAGTGCTTGTGTTTGTGTAGGTTCGCAGTAAAGTTATTACGAGTAATTACATCACGGTAAGTACGTCGCCTGTAATTCCATCACGTGGTATTTTCAAAACATAGCAATCGGTTTGTAATACAAATATATCGCTGGTCAATTCATTGTCCTAAAATTTATTGTCATACATTTTATTCGCAGACCGCTAAATGTTATTTCTGTCTCTCCCTTACTCCGAAAGCATCTGTAGGTAACTATAGCAACAGCTGCCAGTGAAATTTCCAGCCTGTATTGTTTTAAGTTTTTATCCATTGACTTGCTAAATCTTGATTCATTAACAAGGAAAAAAATATTCGAAGTCCCAAAAAAATAATTCCATCGCACGATTCAGAAGTTTTTAGAAATCTTGAAAATGAAATAAACAATAAAGAAATGATGTACTTACAGTATATCGTTGATACAGAAACTCCATATTGCAAAAACAAATGTAAAGACTGTATACCGAGAACTCAACCCATCGACAGTGAATATCAAAATCAGAAAATGCTAAATTATTCAAGAGGCATTGCTTATAATTTGGCTTTTTAGAATATTTCTTCCATCCTCTAATTTGAAATACAATCAATTATGTATTTACTGCCAATCACATACGATTTTAGTTTTAAAAGTAACTTGGATTTGATATTTTTCGCTCATAGTTTTTTTTAGAAACATAGTTTTTTTTATATTTTTCGCTCATAGTTTTTTTTAGAAAATTCTCATGTATATATTGAGTAAAATTTAACTCATCCCAGCTCTACAACTACTGGTTGTTTATAATCGTCATTGGAGCTATTCACCCCCACTCGGTATTTGGGGCTATGAAAGAAGCAGGTGGTAATCGATAAACGTTGTATTTCTTTCTGATAACAGAGAGACGGGAAAATGGTGTATCTGACAGAGATGCTGTCACGA
>NC_142943.1:58125627-58128127 GCF_046866305.1 Octopus bimaculoides
TCATTTTTTGCTGTACAGTGATTATGTTTGGTGTAAGGTATAAAAACATTGGACCTGATTACAGGTGAATAAAATGAAAACTGATAAAAGACTGCGTTTTATTTTTCAAGTAATGTATAAGTAATAACGCTAGACATGTTACACTCATACATTCAAAAATTTTCGGATTTTGGAGGCGTTCGGGTTTTGGAATTTCGGATAAAGGACTTTGAACTATAACAGCAATTCTATTCATTCATGATCATCCTGACGGGATCGTGTAGATACATGCTTTCTGTACAGTACGGACAATAGCTTTGAGTTACATTCGAATGAAATTATAATCTGAAAGAAGACCTGAAGAGCCACCTTATGCGTTTGCTTGACCTGCTAGCAATAGCAGGCAAACGTTTACTTTCGGTTTGTTATCAGTTAAGATTTAACATAATCTGTGGAGTCGATGAGGAAACCTCTACGTGGTCGTTCGATCTCTGCTCGTAAAAGAAGTGAAGTTCCTTTAAATCACACTCGACAAAGTCTTAAAAATGATTGTCTTGCAGTATTTGTCTCAGCGTTCTATATTCTGAGTTTAAAGTACAAATTCCACCGAGGTCGACTTTGCGTCTCCTTCTTTCATGGTCGATGAAATAACATGCGAGTTTTTATTTGCTTGACTGCTGATGTCTGCCAATGTATGGTGACATGGAGCACAAATCGTTGCAGAATCGCGAGGATTCGATGACAAATTGGTCGGTGTACGCTGCCGTGGTATCAATATGTCTACCTGCCTGCACGACACTACAGGTAATCTCTCTCTCTCTCTCTATCTCTCTCTCTATCTCTCTCTCTCTCTCTCTCTCTCTCTATCTATCTATCTATCTATCTATCTCTCTAACACACACACACACACACACACAAACACGTACACGCAAACCACATCCTATAATTCTTTCACACATACTTGCTTCTCTCTTTCCTTCTCTCTCTCACTCTTTGTCTCTCTCTCTCTCTCTCTCTCTCTCTCTCTGTTTGTCTCACTCTCTCTCTCACACACATATACACACACTTTCTCTCTCTCCCTCTCTCTCTCACACACACACACACACACACTCTCCCCCTCTCACTCTCTCACACTCTATCTCACACACATTCTCTCCCCCTCTTTCTCTTTCCCTTTCTCTCTATCTCTTTCTCTTTCTCTCTGTCTCTCTTTCAATCTCTCTTTCTCCACCTCTCTCTCTTCCTATCTCTCTCTTCCTATCTCTCTCTTCCTATCTCTCTCTTTTCTCTCTTTCTCTTTCTTTCTCCCTTCTCTCTCTCTTTCTCTCTCTCAAAGCGTACCCCCATTAAAAGAAGGGATAACACAGAAGAAATAGAAGAGATCCCTTAATCAACACTTCAAAGAGGTAGCGGGGTACGAAGGATGGAAAAGATTAATTTCATAATTGATTTATTAGGGAAAACATTCCTTTATGTGTTATAATTTGCTGTTTTTTACTTGTTTTTATTTGTTTGCTGAGTTTTTTTTTTTCTTTTCCCTATCTTGCTTCGAGCTTTTAGCTGTTGTTATTAGTGTTTTGTTTTGAAACATTACCGGTTTCTTCACCAGTTTTCGTCGAAATATCATTTCCAAAAATTAACTCTAATAATATCGTGACTCGCCACCTTTTTTAATCAAACAGTTTAATTAACACAGTGTCAAATCTATTAATTCCATTTTTAAGCTCAAGCACATTACTCAAATACAGAATACATTTAATGGCTGCAAAGAAACCTGCATGTGATGTCTTGACCTGTTAGAAATAGTAGCGATATATACTGCTCTTATAATCACAACCTACCATCGTTAAAAGAAAAGAACCACACGTTGGGTACTGTACGTATACATGTCATGACTTACTATAGATTCTTAAGTCTTTGATGGTATCGCAGAGGTACCGGATCTGACAAGGAAGATGGAATCAGAAAGAAAGCGTTAGGGAAAGAGAAGAATCGACCCCAGTATTGGAATGGTAATTTATTTATCAACACCGGAAGATTTGAACTCAGTGCACAGAGATTGCCCCTCCCCACCCCACCCCCCCAAAATTGGGGCTTTGTGCCTATAGTAGAAAATAATATTTTTCGTCTGTCTTTACGTTCTGACATTCGGTAAAAATTTCATACAGCTACTGTCCCAATATGAAGGGTATTATCACTCGCAAGCCACATCAATAGATTACTCATAGTTGTTACTGCCGAGACTAAGTCTTACACACTAGATCAGTCATGCTTGATAAACCCAATTGCTTACGAAGCTGAAGTCACAGCAGTGTTCCAAAAAACGAAATACAAAAGAAAATTAAATCGGTTTATGCGAAGGCATTTTTTACAATGATACGCAAACCACCAGACTTCTTTTCGACACATAGACAAAAAATGAAACCTTTAAGTTGACTAACCATATATGGAATTTGAAGACCAACTGCACACCACATACAATCTACTGGAGAAATCTACACCATATATAAATGAATCAAAG
>NC_142943.1:58143127-58148127 GCF_046866305.1 Octopus bimaculoides
TTCTATGCATTGTCAACAGTTTTCGTATTTTTCTGTCAACATTACATATTTCAGTAATTGACCAGTTAACGATGTTGAAACTGTAAGTCACGACTGGTATGGCTAGAGCATTGATCGCTTCGATCCTGTTTCTCGCGTTCAGCTCTGTCTTCAGTATTGCTCTCACCCTGCGATAACATTCTCTTCTGATCCTTTCCCTCATCACTGAGTGCTTGATATTGTCCCCTTCAATTACCCCTAGGTATTTGTAGCTCTCCGCTGGTTCTAACTCTTTTATGACATTTTGCTGGTCAAGGTTCACATTAGATGTATTTGTCATTTTTCCTTTGATAAAGATAGCTTTTGCACATTTATCAAGGCCAAATTGCATCCTGATGTCATCACTGAATTGTTTAACAATCGCTAGTAGGCCTTTGAGTTGTTGGTCATTTTTTGCAAAGAGCTTTAAATCATCCATGTAAATGAGATGATTTATATTTTTATCAAATATTTTATAACCATACTGTGCATCATTGAGCAATTTTGAGAGCGGTATTAGGGCTAGACAGAAGAGGAGTGGTGATAGTGAGTCACCCTGGAAAATGCCACATGAAATTCTTACATCTCCAGCATTTAGAGATTATTATTATTATTATTATTATTATTATTATTATTATTATTATTATTATTATTATTATTATTATCATCATTATTATTATTATTACTATTATTATTATTATTATTATTATTATTATTATTATTATTATTATTATTATTATTATTATTATTATCATCATTATTATTATTATTATTATTATTATTATTATTATTATTATTATTATTATTATTATTATTATTATCATCATTATTATTATTATTACTATTATTATTATTATTATTATTATTTTATGTTTGACTTTTGTTTTGCATTTGTACAAGTTGGATCCAAGTCTCACCCAGAGACCTCAAGAGACAACAAGTTAGAAGTTCATGTAGGTGTTATGCCTAGGGTACCATATATTTGGATTTGTACAGTTTTGTTCAAGTGAATGTTTAAGAAACCATAAGAAAATTATGTTTGCTTTAAAATTTGAGATCACATAGACAGTATTTTACGTAGGATATGGGCAGTTCCCATGAGCACTATCTTTTGGACTTCAGCCATTTTGGGGTTTCCTGGTATCTGAGCTAGGTAGTAATCAGCCCGTTTCGCTGTCATTCCCAGGGCACCTATGACAATAGGTATTGTTTTCGTCTTCAGATTCCACATTTTGCTAATTTCTATTTCAAGATCTTTATATTTGCTCAGTTTTTGGTAGGTCTTGACAGATACGTTTATATCAATTGGGACAGTCATATCAATGAGGAGGCATGATTTTTGTCTGAAGTCTTTCAGTATGATGTCTGGCCTATTTGCGTCTATCTTTCTGTCAGTTTGAATGGTGAAGTTCCAGAGGAGTGCAATGTGATCATTTTCAAGTACTGGGGGTGGTTTGTGTTCCCACCAGTTTTTATCATGGGGCAAGTCCAGGTTTTTGCATATTACCCAGTGAATATATTGTGCAGCTCTATCATGCCTGTTGAGATACTCTGTAGGCGCAAGCAGACTGCACATGGAGACAACATGATCGATGGTCTCATTTTGTTGTTGGCATATACGACATAATGGGGAGCTGCCGTTCTTTAATATGTTGGCCTGGTAGTTCTTTGTAGGTAGGCATTGATCTTGGGCTGCTATGATAAACCCCTCTGTTTCTGATTTCAATCCAGAGGCCATTAACCATTGGTGGGTAAGGGCTTTGTCAATATCTGCATTATTCGCTCTCTTTGGGTATTTGCCATTGAGAGGTTTTCCATGCCATTTTTCAGTCATAATAGCTAAGGCAGCAATTTTAGCACGGGTTTTCAAGCGCTTAGCTTTTTCTGTAGGTGTTTCTAGTTCGTCTAATTCTTGAATTTGTTGCAATTGGAATTCACTTAGATATTCCTTTGCCTGTTTTGTTACTGAGTAAGATGCTTTCTTGCTTTCATATTTTAAGACAAGTTTTAGCATCCAGTCCTCAGAGTTTTTCATATAGGTGTCTAGGCCAATTGTGGTTACCTTCATTGATAATGCCAGCTGTAGTAGTCCTCGACCTCCCTCTTTTCTTGGCAGATAAAGACGTTCTATATCTGCCTTAGGGTGGTGCATTCTATGCATTGTCAACAGTTTTCGTATTTTTCTGTCAACATTACATATTTCAGTAATTGACCAGTTAACGATGTTGAAACTGTAAGTCACGACTGGTATGGCTAGAGCATTGATCGCTTCGATCCTGTTTCTCGCGTTCAGCTCTGTCTTCAGTATTGCTCTCACCCTGCGATAACATTCTCTTCTGATCCTTTCCCTCATCACTGAGTGCTTGATATTGTCCCCTTCAATTACCCCTAGGTATTTGTAGCTCTCCGCTGGTTCTAACTCTTTTATGACATTTTGCTGGTCAAGGTTCACATTAGATGTATTTGTCATTTTTCCTTTGATAAAGATAGCTTTTGCACATTTATCAAGGCCAAATTGCATCCTGATGTCATCACTGAATTGATTAACAATCGCTAGTAGGCCTTTGAGTTGTTGGTCATTTTTTGCAAAGAGCTTTAAATCATCCATGTAAATGAGATGATTTATATTTTTATCAAATATTTTATAACCATACTGTGCATCATTGAGCAATTATTATTATTATTATTATTATTATTGTCGGGGGTCGATAAAATAAGTACCATTTGAACACTGGAGTCAATGTAATCGACTCATCTCCACCTCCCCCAAGCTGCCCTTATGGCAAAAGTTTGAAATTGCTGTTGTTGTTGTTGTTGTTGTTGTTAAGGCGGTGAGCTGGGAGAATCGTTAGCACGCCGGGCAAAATACTGAGCGGCACTTCGTCTGTCTTTACGATCCGAGTTCAAATGCCGCTGAGGTGGACTTTGCCTTTTATTCTTTTCGAGATCGATAAATTAAGTGCTAGTCAAACACTAGTGTCCATGTGATCGACTAGTCCCGTCCCCAAAGATTTCGGGTTTTGTGCTTTTAGTATAAAGGATTATTATTATTGCTGTTGTTGTTATTTATGTCATTAATAAGAACAGCTGTGATGTCATAATAATAATGCATGATAATGATTATGAAGACAATTTCTTTATTTGCCACAAGGGCGACGCATGAAGGGATGTTACGAAAGCAAATTCCCAAAATTGAATTGGTTGCGGTACGGGATTACAAGAACTCGAGCGTGAGGTACAAATAATAATGAGAATAACAGGAATAATAATAATGATAATAATGATGATGATGATGATGATGATGATGATGATGATGATGAGGAGGAGGAGGAGGAGGAGGAGGAGGAGGAGGAGGAGGAGGAGGAGGAGACCAATAACAACAATAATAACGATGCTAATACTAATTAAGTTCGTGATGGTGTTTATAACAATATTAATGAAAGCAACAATAACGTAGATAATAAGATTAATAACAGCAATAAAAATAACAATGATGATGAAATTATTATTGCTGTTGATGATGCTGATGATGTTATTTTATCATTATTATTATTAATAGAATCATTATTATTGTTGTTGTTGTTGTTGTTGTTGTTGTTGTTGTTGTTGTTATTATTATTGTTATTATTATTATTATTATGATTGTTATTATTATTATGAATAACGATGACAAGAACAATAATAATAATTATTAATTAATTCCGTTAATTCTGGAACGATTCTAATCAATTGATGAACAGATGCCAATGACTTCCTGCAGTGTCAATAATCCGAAACATTTGGCGCTCAAAAAATAATGGTTGTTTCACCGGAAATGCCTCCATGTTGAGAAATTGGTCAGTAGAAGGTAGTATGCTTTGAAAAAAAATGAAAAAAAAGTTAATTATTGTTTTTCTTTATTGCTTTGTTTTTGTGTTATTTTTGATGTGAAAGGGTGGGTGGAAGCATTTTTTGTTTGTTTTATAATTGCTTGTACGTTGATTTTTATTTAATTCTTATTTTTTTCTTTGTTCTTGCATTTTTTTTTTTTTTTTGCGTGTTATCTCTGTATTTTGTTCAATGTTTTGTACTTTCAGAAAATAATATGCCGAATTACCGTCGAACATGGATGACAGTTTTCTTCATAATGAGATTTTTCTCATCTGCCCTGATTAAAATAACCATCAACACCAGCACCACGAGACCAAAATAACTACTACTACTACTACTACTACTACTACTACCACTACACCTCCACACACACTAATACATCATCAGGAACACTATCAAATCAAAATAGCTACCACCACTGACCACCGCCACACCACCACGAAAAAATAAATAAATAAATAAATAAATGACTACATCACACCTCAAAAATCAAAATAATTACTACCATTGCACCACTGAATTTAAATAAATACCATCACCATAATACCAAACTAAGATCGCCATCAGATCCTGACACCAAATCAAATAAACAACAGCGGACTCCCAAATACAAATAGCTATCAACTCCCCACACCATCATCACCGCCAAACCTAAATAATTACCACTATCACTAACAGCGAAATAAAAATAACTATCACCGCCAGACAAGCTTTGCAACCGCCGCCACCAACTCCACTTCCAACGCTACTGATGTCTCCACCGCCACCGTCGCCGCCACTGCCACTTTCATCGCTACCACTAACGCCACCTACACAAATATTTACCATCATAGTCAATCATTACAACACTACAAGACAGTCATCACATCACCGCCGAACAACAAACGAAATAACCTTCATTACACCCTAACAGTAAACTAATATGACCTCCGTCTCTCATGCAAAGCAAATAATCACCACCGCCCCACATCAAAACTAGGCATCACCGCGCCACCAAAATGAATATAAGCACCCCCACAACGCCTAACAAGATATATACACCATCACACGACGAGACAAAAATAAACGCCACATCACCAACAAAATTCAATACATACAATCACACCGCCAAA